>NC_044508.1:11014297-11196797 GCF_902362185.1 Chanos chanos | reverse complement strand
TATTACGTGGAAAATCTCTGCATTGGCTCTCATTTCTGTTTTAATGAGCACCAAGGAACCAAGACACAAGACTCAGTTCTCCACGCTGTGTTTTTTTTTTTTTTTTTGTTTTGTTTTTTTTTTTTTTTATATATATTTGTCTATCTGGAGAAACCAATCTACACAGAATACACACATATGCCTCATAATGACAAGAGGATAGGAATAAAGCACTCTTATTGTCTCAGACCCATAGGGACAAGGCCACGATGAGACACATGCACGCACAGAGAAAAAAAAAAAGAAGACACTTTTAGCTTTACAGCGTGGTAGATTTGGAGAAACTTTGCTTTGATCTTGTTCTACTTTATTGTGCTTTGTTGTGTTGTTCATCTGATACTCTTTTCGTGTTATGTGACCAAAATGGCGAGATGAATTTCACAAACAGCGCTTTACATTGTCTGTATGTTTTCGACGGCCGGTAAAGTTCCATGAGTGTTTTGTTTTGTTATTTATGTTTATTATCCAAACGCCCTGTGCTTCATATCCAGGCTTTCCCATGTTGCTCTGCAGCTCTTCTGCAATGAGCTCATGTCATTAGTGTTATACGTGCAGAAAGAAAATTTCGTAATTGCCCCGAACTGATCAAATGATGAATCGTCTTGCAGCTGAAATGGAAGGGAAAAAAAAAAATTGCATTAAGGAACACGCTGATGGCGGCAATCATTAAAACGTTACCGATCAAATGTTGGATTGTTTGAGAAATTAGTCTTGAGTGTGCAGAAAACTGTCATTGCAGATATCAGATTAGTTCCTGCAGATCTGAATATTTGTATGAGCTTAATTTCGTTCTTGACACAAGTCATTTTTCTGTACGACATTAATGAAGTCATTTTTCAACATAGTTGATTAGGATGTCAATGTCAGGTTTGCGCCTCTAATCGGATGATTCATATGATTGGTGATCAGTGATGAAGTTGGTACTAAAACCACGGACTGAGAATGAGTCAGAGGTTTTGAAGGACGTTTCCAGTCTTTGTTTGAAGAGTCGCTTTTTTTTTTTTCTTTTTTTTTTTTTTTTTAAATCCTGCCTGCAAGCTACTAATGTGCAAATGAACACAGACTGGTCTGACAGCCTGCGTCGGATATCCTGAGTGCTGATTAGCTGGTGTAGTGCCAGTCACGCTCTCCTCTCACGCCTCTGCAGTCCCAATGCTGATAGATTTTTAACTTGAAAGGTGTTACCCATTTATGTGTACGTTGTGTGTGTGTGTGTGTGTGTGTGTGTGTGTGTGTGTGTGTGTGTGTCTGTATGTAAATCTATGCTCTCCCATGGAGAAGAGAACATAGAGGAGAAGAGAGAGCTGGAGAGAATTTTCTGGTTGTTTGTTTGTTGGAGGTTACTTATAGTCTGGGAGTGTTTTAGCTTTTTAGTTGTAGATAAAGCTTGTCTGTATGAAATTGTGTGTGTGCGTGTGCGTGTGCGTGTGCGTGTGCGTGCGCGTGTCTGTTGGGGGGGTCAAAAGGAGAGAACACATAGAATGTGAGACAGAAGCTAATGGAAAGCAGACCAGAGTATGAGTGGTTATAATGAATTCAAACCACACCGGTTAAACCTCAGTGTACTGAGATTGTTATAAAATCTACTATGAAAGGAATAACGCAAACCTTAGGACTTTTTCAATTGCAAAATGTTCTCAGTGAAAAATGGACAACAGAATACATCTTGATTGTCCTTGCTCTTAGTCCTAATTTGTCCTCTTGACTCAGTATCTATTCATTCATTTTATTTTTGTATGTAAAACAGCCCTCCCCAATCAATGACTTTCATTCGCTTACTGAAATAAAAGGCTACATTAAGTGCCGGCACTGTCCTTGACAGTATTGTGGGTATTCAGAGACATTAGTTTGAAATCTCAGAGCTGTCAGTAGGATAAGCCTGTAACTGCTGTGCTGTACTTACTTGGTCCAGTTCCACCAATTTTATCTATCTGGACTTTGGCCTCTGGCCGGGGCCCTCTGTCTCTCTTTCTCTCTCTCTCTCTTTTCTGCACTAATAAAGCCTGGTTCTGTGCAGTACACTAAGTCAGGAGGATTACTGATGGACTGGGGTCAGTAAGAAAGCTTTTACACCAGGACTGGCTGAGAGACTCATCAGTGACGCTTTGAATCACTCTTCAGTCAAAGGATCGATTAGGTCCAACCTCCCTCTCCTTCGCAATCCCCCATTGCACTAATCCACCTGCTGGACAATCGAGTGGACCTGCGCTCCAGCTGAGTGGATGACGTACTCAGGCAGCGGGAAAAACTCCCAGTCCTTGTGGTTTTAATGGGAAATCATGTGATTGGCTGCTCCTTTTGGCATGCTTCCAAAGGTCTGAAACAGCATTAGTACTAGGTGTGGAAGATTGTAAGCAAGGAGCCTACACATATGTTTGTTTGCCGGCTAAAATCTTTTTGTAAGCTGCTTTGGATAAGAATATCTACTAAATGAGGAAATACATTCAAACTCACATTCAAATGACCCCTTCTTGTTTTCAGGTATCCTAACCCCAGCAAGATCTTTCCAGAACATTATCTGACTTTTTGTTGTTCTTGTGAAAAGAGTTTGGTCATGTCATATAAAACAGCACATTAAAAAAGCGAAATAAATATCAGTTTAATATTCCCTCCACATCGAAACTGAACGCATGGCTGGCATAGAATCACCATTACAAAAGAACAACCTGTCAAAAGTCAGTGTGTGCATTAGCATTGTCTTTTCTTTGATGAAAAAAATGTAATTATTCAAATTGTCAGTGAAGGTCTGGTATTTATGGAGACATTTTGTTCTGGGGAGAAAGAGAGATAGAGAGTAAGGGATGCCATTGGCTCTGATCGCAGTAGCATGCCGTTGTCTTCAAAGCACAGTTCTTGGAGTTTCTCGTGTTGTCAGAAGCGAGTCTCTGATACGGCCAGTCTTTAAGGGACCCGGCAGTAATTAATTGTGATTGTGAGGCAAAGTGCTTTCCAGAATGAGAGATACCTGGTAGGCATGATTGACTCTGAAAATATAACTGTAGCAAAGTATCAGAGTGAGAAGGTCATTTCTCTGCCCCATCGTACTTGCATTTAAATAGCTGATACATTACCCCCAATAACGCTGTCTCGCTCTAACACAGCTAACCAAAAGGGAGAAAGAAGGGGAAAGTAAGAGAGAGAGAGAGAGATTGAGAGAAAAATAGAGAGAGAGATGGTCTCTCTATTTCTTCTCTGAAAGTCCCTCAGAGCCCCTGCTCTGCGTTGCTCCCTCCTGTAACAGAGAGGTCAAATTATAAGTGTACACCTCCTAGGGGTGTCACCAGGACCCTGACCACATTGTTACAAATGATCTAATTTAGTGCTCCTGCAGCTCGTAAAAGCGATTCCCCTCAACCTCTCTCCCCTCTGGGGTGCGTCTCCTCTCCTCCACCCACGGAGGAAACATCGTGTAATAACACAACACGACTCAATAGGAGAACACTCATGTAAAATGGAGCTGTCAGCACAAGCTGGAAGTGTAATGCAATGTAGCTGCTAAGGCATAAGATTTATTAACGGAAGGTGAGCCTGTTGTTGAGGTGCTGGGTAAGTTTTGCTCTAGGCATTTTGCTGTTCGGCGGTGTGAGAGAACTCTGGAAAGGTTGGGGTGCGTGCGTTGATTGGGGAAGGGGTATGGGTGGGGTGGGATGTTTGAACGACGGACACAGTTGCCCATAGCAACAGAAGCTTAGAGAAGCTGCTATCACTCCTCTTCATGTTTACTGACAGCTCTAATATTGATATGCCACTCTCCCTCTTTTTCTGCTCCTTTCTCTCTCTCTCTCTCTCTCTCTCTCTCTCTCTCTCTCGGTCTGATTGAGTGAGGCCCTGTGGAGCATCCGATCCAGATCACTCCCTAAACAAAAGCACTGATTGATTGGCAGGGCTGCCACTGAAAAGCTCTCCAAATGTCTGCATACATGTGTGTGTGTGTATGTGTATGTGTATGTGTGCACATGCATATGAGTGTGTGTGTGTGTGTGTGTGTGTGTGTCATAGCTGTCTCTGTACAGATTGGCAGGCTGGAGTTTTGTGTCACAGGGGCTTTGTGGGATTGTCTAATGGACAGATAGGTCGAGGGTCCGGGTCTTAATGGAGTAAGAGACTCGATTCTGGCTGGAGATGTGACATACCTGGACCTATAATGCAGTCCATTACAGCATAACCCTTGGCCCTGTCTACTCTCGGTACTGTGTAATTTCATATGAAAAGCTCTCCAAAGTCTGCTTAGTAGAAACCTATCACGCACAGTTTGGGCCATGGAAGCATTTACATATTAAGACTAAAACATATACTGTTTTGTGCTTATATGTGTGTTTCCTCTTACCCCTAAATATTTTTCTCTATTGCCAATGATGCAGTCCCTGTAGAGATAATCCATAGTAGTATGGAGGTAAATGATGTTGATCTTGTTTGACATATTTATCCTGTGAAAAAAAAACCCCATCACAACCTTGTGGCGGTTGATCCTCAGTAAAAACATATAGAGGCTGATACTGTAGATTGGCATTTTAATTTCTCAAACACTGATCGTTGACTCTAACTCAATCAGAGTGTCACATCAGATCTGTGAATGCAAAGAAAATGTGATTAAGATCCAAGGGCTATCAGAAGTGCTGTCATTATGATGAAATACTTCTGCCACTCAGTAATTGATATAATGACCCTTACGTTTAAGAAAAAAAGACCATTAATGATTGATAGTGACTATTTATTCCTTTGCTTATTAATTTATTTTTAGTTCATTTTTCTGTTTTATTACTGAATTTTTGGACTGTGTTGCCATCCTCCTCCCTGGTCTTACTCAAACGTCAACACTTGGATATGAGGCCTAAGTGATTATTTCCCCTGTTTCCTACTGGTTGTAATTTTGCATCATTGTCATCTTGTATTCAAAATAAATTTCAGTAAAAAAAAAAAAAAAGAATCGGGTGTGTCACAAAGGTCAGTGGAACTGTGAGTGAGAAAACATAACCCTAGGACCATTTTGGATTCATGTCCAGTTCAAAGACATAACAGTTGTGAGAACCACCTGGGATTTGACCCCACAACATTCTGATCAATTACTCATCTGCCAAGCCTCCAGGCTATGAAACTAGTATTTAAAGGGGATGTACAGATGCTGTAGCTTTTTCAGCTTGGTTTAACGTTGAATGGCAGCGTGGCATGGTTCATTATTACATTGTAATTTTTAGTACCTGGAGATGTCATTTTGAATGTGGTTTTTTTTTTGAGTAGAATCAATTCACTGCCGGTCTCACACTTGACACATTCTCTGTGCATTCGTCTTGATTTTTACACCGAGAAAAGAGTGGAATTTCCAATCTTCTGCCAATATTTCATACTGCAGCTAATATCATAAATGGACATGGATAGTTGGTGTCTGATTTGTGGACCTTAACAGGAGAAATCAGTTTGACTCAGTGCAGTTATCCCCAGAGATGATTATAAATCTAGTTGTTGCATGTAATTTATGCTGCTTCTGGAATTTTGGAGCATCCAACTGTAGTAGAGCTATGTGAACTGGCAACACTTCATCATACCACATTTTCTATGCAGCTTTGACAGGGATGTAGGAAACGACAGGTCACACTCGACGAATCATTTACTCATTATTGTGTATCATGTCGTATATCAGTCTTAACTCCACCGCCTATTGAGCCCACCAGACAAGTTTATGAGGGCTTTTGATACATTTGTATTTGGGCAATAAAACTCCCAGGCAGTCCAATGGGAAACTGTCATGGGAATTTTCAAGAGCTGGTGTGAATTGTCAGTGGTCTTGTTGGAAGAGCCATTCAGATCAAATGAATATACAAAGCTGTTACTTCACTTTCCAGTGAGATTTTTTTTGTGTGTGTAGACCATAGATGGTAATAAAGGTTACCATCAAACCTTAGTATCTCAGTTCTTGAGGCCTTAGCTTTTCTGACTCTGGGATAAAGATTTTTTTTTTCTGATAGCTTTTTCCCCCCTTGTCTGAGTAAGGAAACTACAGTGCAGGATGACTAAGAGTTGTAGAAGTTTCATTTGATTAGTGAAGCCTTTTCGTCTGAAACCCAGTGCTATTTTGGATGAGCTTCAACAACCGACTCTTAAGTCGGAGGATTTCCTGAAATGTACTCTGTACTTGTGTTGAATTTGTCTTTTTTCTTTTCTTTTCTTTTTTTTTTTTTTTTTGCTTTCCTCACACCTAATGTATATCCTCTCTAACCTTGTTTTATTCTGCCTTCCCTGATCAGTTCTTCAACACTTTCAATTTCTATTTTGGTTCTTAAAAAAAGAATGATTGTGATTTTTTTTTACATACATACACAATGTTCCTCTTTTATGGTGGAAATATACTGCATTCAAATGACAGCTGCTGAAAACTAAACCCTGCTGAAATTCTTGTGGGTGAAAAAGTACTGATATTTCTACATTCAAACCAGGCCACACCGTAAGCTAACCAGTGAGACAACAGTTGCTGAAGTTTTGTTGATGAGCCTAATTAAACAAATATTCACACTTTAAATTGAGTATCCAGTCTGGTTTAAACAGAGTTTATTAATAACATATTCTTTCCCTGGCTTTCCAGAGGGCAGATTACAATGTGACTAGAGCGTGCTTGGAGCTTTGCCCAAACCACACTCACAGTCCTACTCCTCTGTGCTTGCATGTCATCTGAGGGAGTTTCAAGTATAGCTGCAGGAATACCATTGTGTTTACTGTACCTCCCAAAGCAATATTTCACATTCTTGTGTATCCCCTGAGTGTGACTCCTGTCCGCTTATTAACATGCGGACGAGGTGAAAACACTGTTAAAGGAAATGCTAATCCGTTTTGGCACCTCTCAGCTGGGTGTCAAGAGAGCATGGCATCAAAAAGCGCAAAGCATTTGACCATAACAGAACCGATAACATAGCACCGCTGGAAGGCGGCGTGATGGGAACACCTGTAAATTGTAATGCCACCCCACTCTGCTCTCTGCTGGTGATCTCTCTTCACTTTCTCCCATTCTTATTTAGTGTCATTCTGTCCTGCTTGGTTCCCCTCACCTTACCCTCTCTTATTAGTGTAATTGCACCATTAACTTAAGTGTTGATACTTTGCACAGGGGGCAAAGTTATTTCGTAAATCTTTTATGGCAAGTCTGCAGCAAAGAATTACAATAACAGATCTCGAGAGGGCTTGTCCTCTTTCTCCCATAATGCTTTTAGGTCGCTTTTGGTGCCTCCCTCGGCCGTTTATCGTCTTCTACGATAATTAGCTACGGAAATGAGGAAGTGCTCAAGTGAGCTTCATAAGCATACATCCCCAAAGAATCTCAGCAGTGCACCAACATACCTCAAAGGCTTTCTTTCTTCACCAAAAGATTCGAAGATACACTTAGATTTGAGCGTCTAACTTCATGTGTGGTTGCAATCGTTGTTTAATTTTCACTAGTCGGTTCAAATAAATCGGTCTGAATGTTGCTGTCCATCTGACAGTCATAGACATGCAGCTTTTAGCTCTTAGTTAGAAGTCAGAGCACTAAAAACAGACACCGTGTCAGTTTCTTTCACTGAATAACAATTGCTTTATGGGCCATAGACTTCCTTTCAAACCTCTTTTCTAGATGTGGACAAAGGCTAAAGGAGGATGACCTGGTTGAAAACAACCCATTGTAGTTCCTCTTTAGGTGTTGTTTCCTGCATGCCTTTTTTTTTTTGCTTAGTGTAGACTACTTTATATATGGGTGGGATTATAAAGCTTGTTCAGGAACAAATAAATTTACAATGATTTATAACTGAGATTCTACACATGAGTGGCAAATATTAGTTAGTATAAATCTTTTACAGAAAAAATCTATACTTTTTTTTCTGAATCTAAACTCTGCTATAAAAGTGTCAGGACGGGAATACGCAAATATTTCATGTGAAATTTATACAACTACAGTGAATGAAGCCTTTTTGTGAACAGTTTAATCTGTCCTCCCAGGAAAGAGTTCCTCTTTTACTACTTTCTGCATGCTTGAGATGTTGGAGGGAAAGGTGACACCAGCTGTGCTCCGAAACATGCTTTTTGCTCTCATGAGCTGAGAGACGACTGACTGACAGACACCATCCACGCATGTTAACACCGTCTGCTATGGGCTGCATACGTTCATGCCACAGCCGTCGAAATGGAAAACAAACAGAAAACACAAATTCCATGAGGATCTTCACTGAAAGACATTTCTAGCTGACTAAGGATTTAGCTGGTCCTAGCCTGTCAACCGCCTCTTTGTGGAATTTAAGTGGTGGGGTGCACTCCGGAGAACACATTACAGGATTATTCTAGAACATTTAAAAAAAAAAAAAAAACTGATGGGGACGGCATAGCCTGAGTCTTGTGGAAATAGCCACAGCTCACCACTTTGGAAGCTTAAGCAGCTGAACGGTCTTCGTTGAGGAGGAGAAGTTTCGTAGTTTCTTTAACGATGCTTCAGGCTTCTCTGTTCTTTGATAGTCCCGTCATGTCGATGTTAGGGGATTTCTTTCCATGTAGGCCTCCTACGTCTCATTGTTCTGCGATGGAGGGCGTTATTGAGTAGGGAAGCTGGGAAAATAGATAAATAACGGTGGATGGCACCCCTGGGACGTAACTTTTTCCTCTAGGATGAAAAGTTAAATCAAATCTGACATTCTATGGAGATCATTTTTCTATACTCTTCCAATACTAGATAAAGGTTTCAATCAATTTACTTTAAATATTTTATTCGGTTTGCCCATTGTCAGGGATTTGAACAAAGGGAATGAAAAATAACAGTAGTCCATAAAACAATATTGACAGGGTTAAAGAAACTCGACACTGAAAAAGAATTGTACTGGCTATAGAAAATGTGAGTATGTAATGAATTTGTGAAAAGGTTCTGAACAGCATCCGAGCTAGTGCTGACACGTGTGTATCCAATAAAAGCAATACGGCAGGTCTGGACCCCTTTGTCTTAATGCTCAAATAGTATTGCCCTTCTAAATACAATTGACGTATCCTTTCAAAATATGACCTACATTGCACAGCTTTGCAAAGTGCTACAAAAAAAAAAAAAAAACAGTTAAATCAGGAAATTTTATAATCAATTTCCCTTTTCAGGATTATGTAGGATTATACATCAATCGCCCCTTATTAAAACAATTGGTTGGCTTAATGTTTTATTGACTTAGAGAGTCGAAGCTGCAGGACTAGGAAGGTGGATGAAGATGAGTGTGTGTGTGTGTGTACGGTGTGTGTTTGCTGGGAAGGGAAACTATCATTTCTCTGAGAGCCTTTCATAATCCAACGACATATTAGCAGGGGATTACGGGCCATTCATCAGAAGAATACAGGTCATTCTCACAGACAACTGTCTGGTACAATGAAGGTAAATCCCTGTGACCTCATATTGACCTCTATTTTCAATCACATTTTGTCATAGACAGAAAACTATTCAATTTTTCCCATGTGTAACATTGAGGAACGGCTTCATCTGTTGACTGTGATCCTGATTTTGAACAAACATTTTCTGTAAACATGAATTTAATCTTGTTTATCGTGAAAGCCTTAGCGTAGTCCTCCCTGGAACGGGGATTTGTTGACGTCCTTTTTAGGAGGAGGGATACGTCTGAGTACAACACAGTTGTACCGTATTGTCGCTGATCATTTAAAGCTTTATGTGGAGAATGCACTGCTTTCGAGTAAAAGGTAGTTTTTATAACCGGATGAGCAAAGGATTTTCACTGATCATGAATATTCATGAAGTTCTCAGTGGCCAGCTGTGTATTGCTGTCTCTCTCTCTCTCTTCTTTAAGGTTAGGCAGTGCAACATAGTGTAGCCACTGCTCTTGGTCTCCAACCCTCTTGGAATGACATTGTTGAACTCAATAAGGCTATGGGGTTTTTCTTGTCATTTTTTCTCAAAACAACACCCTCAAAAGCTCACAAAACACCTTACATATATTATCCCTGCCCTCTCTGCCAGCTTTTAGGAATTCATCTTAATGTCAGAAATTTGTCAGATGTAAGGATTTTTGTGGTATTTTTTGTTTTGATGTAAAGTACATGTTATAAAATGTTGTGTTTGTTTAATATTGCATCAAAGAACATAGGTTATATAATTAGTCCCTCAGTGGATCTGGCATAGACTCCCTCTCTTTTCCTCATTACAGTTAACTGTCCTCACATATTCCCTTTGTTGTTAGTGTTTCTTCTCTTCAGATGAATGACTTGAAAGAATCTCTAAGCTAAGCATCCTCTCCATATATTGTACTGCTGCTGCCTTAATTACAGCCACCCAGGCAATGCTACTGATGATCTGATTCCTGCCTTTTAAAAATTCTGATTTCTGCCTTTCATAATTCCGATTTCTACCTTTTATATGTGTAGGCAGTCATTCCCTCTCGAGGCGGAAGCTGAAAGCCTTTTACTCTAAAACATCATAAACACACCTGATTCAGCTGTTCTATATTCTGAGGATTGCCAGATTGCCTGAATAATAGATTCAGATGTGTTATACTACTACTTGAATCATCTCTTATAGGTATGAAGCTCCCACACTTAGTGTTTCCTTTTCTGACCTTAGAGAACCTCACACAGTATGGTCGTCCTATACCTGGAACGTATCAGCTGAGGAAAACTGGGCAAATGATCAATATTATCTGGTCCCGAGCCGCAGGTTCCTGTAGTAATAAGAGAACTGCCCTCTGGGAGTTGTAATCCCAGCACATGGTCGTGTTGTTATGCCCAAGGGCAGACTAGACTGAGAGGTAGCAGTGTGGGTTTTAGCAGCTTTCTAGTCTCTAAGTGCTCTCCTCACACAGGTCCATCTCCTCAAATGGCGGATGACAGTCAGTTGACAGATGCCTGTGTTGGCAAAGTATGATTAATTAGATGCGGTTGTGTTTAGGCATTTATGCGACGAGCAATCTCGGCTAATAGGTATGAGAGTCATCTTAATCATCAGTGCTGGGCCTGTGTTTCTTCTTTAATGATTTGACAGTCTGGACCGATCTCTTGGCATACTTTACCACACCAACTATTAGCACATCAGAGTCCCTAGAGACGTAGAGCCACCTTGAACGTCTGTTGACTGTCTGGCTTCTCAGGAATTAGAGGTGATGTGAAAGGGCATTAACTTATTGAGACATCCCTTAGGGACACCTGATGTGTGTCACATTATGTTTCATTTTTATTCAACAAAGCACTTTAGTTAATCAATTCAGTGACATCATGTAGGCATGCGATCACCCTGAACAGTGACTAAGTTGTACAATGATGTAATGCTCTGGAAAATTTTTTGGGTAAATATTTGAGGTAAATATTTATTCTGATGTTATTCTCATGTCTCTTCTCTCTCTCTCTCTCTCTTGTGTTTTTCAGGTGTCACTCAATGATAGCGTGACCTCATAGTCATTGAGCAGGAGCGCTGATAACCAAGGAGACCAACGCCAAACATGGTGCCACATTGTAAACCGATGGCTCCTCTAAACAGTGTAGCATTACTATTAATGCTTTTCTGCCTCCCCGTGCCATCCCACGCAGACAGTAAGTATTGAGCTTCAAAAAACCAAAGCTTCCATCCACGATTTGAAAAACAGTGACTTCCGTCTCTAATGACACCAGGAATGCATCATATCAACTCTTTAAGTACATCCCACGAGCACAAAACACAATAATTATTCCAAGTATCAGTAAATCTCTCACTGTCTCACTATCACATCTCTCACAGGGTCAGAACACACTCCTCCACAAAGCTAATTATGAGTAGTAGCCTGCCACAAAATATGTCAAATAACAGTTGTTTGGTTATTTCTGTGTTTACGTTGCAATCAGAAAGAAGATGTGATCTGTCTTGTGCGTTTTAATTTTAAAATGATCCAGTTTGTGTGTTTTCAACTTTCCAAACACCAGCGAACATTTGCTAACTTTGACCACAGAATCATGAAAGAATTACCTATACCACGTGTATACTAAATTAATATAGAACCTCTGTGACCTTGAATGGACTCTAGTCTCTGTTGACTTGTACCACAAAGATTCACTGATGGTAACTGGCATGAGAGGCAGTATTTGGCAAACATACTGGCTAAAAGTAATTGAATAAAGAGGTCCTCAGTAGTTCTTGTTATTGCTATGTTGCTAGGTCAGTTAACATCAACTGCTGGTCGACTTAAAAACCACTTCTGGGAACAGTAACTGGGCCAGCTAGCTGTACAAGCCACATGCTTCCATTAGTCATATAAAATTAGTGCTATCTCTAAAATTAGCATGTCGTAGGCTCTGTGTGAATTCTTGCATTACATATTGTTTACTACTGAATAATGGAAGTGTATAGTGTTTGCATACTGAATAGAAAATAGCATCCCACTTAAGCAGAGGTGACCAACACTGCATAGAGGTGCTAGGGCTATTGACACATAGGTATCACATGTCTCCTCAGAAAAACAGCAGCTGGTAAAGTGTGCTAACAAACACAAATCTTTTCTTTTTTTCCCAAATGGATGTTCTGTTTAAGGCAACAGCTCTCATATGAGACAGATTTATTATCTTTTCCCCTGCAGATAAAAAACATTTGAAGTGTAACTCAAACATTCATGGACCACAAATAAGTCATTGAAGTCAGGCTTGTAATAGTGAGTGAGATGATTCAAGTGCATGTTAAAGGCAGAGTGTTAGACGCTGAATTATATTAACGAGTTATATGTTCTCAGGGCTTTACTATGCTGGCTGCATTTACTGCTACTGGCAGAGCAGTCATTACTCAGGGTTGCCCAACAGAGACTGGTGCCTTGCTGTAATGAGCGTGACATGCTTAACATAAAATTGAGTGGGATTTTTCTTTTTTAATAGAGAAAGTTAATAATTCGTAAAATTCAAGCGCTGCTTGTGTTAATTTAGCTTATTTGTTTATATGGTTTATTTGTTTATTTATTTGCTTATTCAGATGGAAGGTTGTCCGTTTCAGACCCGTTGACTCAAACAGTCATGATGAGAAATCTGCATTACTAAAACTGATCTGTTAAAATTGTACATCAAAAACGGTAACAAAAAAAAATGTGTACTGTAAACCCAGAAAGAAAAAAGGATAAGAAAGAAAAACACATGCTGAAATAAGATTGCAGTTTCTTGAAAAGTAAAAGCCATTTTCCCCCTGAATTTGTCCAACTTCTTTTTAAAATCAAATTCAGAGCACACTGTTTAACTCCCATAGCTCTTCACTAAACCCGGGGCCAGTGAACTTAGAGTGTGGAGTGTCTATGCAGCAGGTAAATAATTACCGAAAATTGCCTATTTCTTTATGGGAGACAATAAAGCTTATCACTTAAATGATTTACTCAGCTCATTCTAACATAGGTCAGGACTTACAATGGATTACAGTGGGAATACAATGCACAATGGACTGTATCTATTTGCTAAAGCTCCATTAAGCATGTTGTATAAAAAAGACATTTGTGGCTTTAGGGCTATGCTGTGCTATAATGAGTAAGAGGTGGGAAAAGGGGGAAAAGTGGTGTTTGCTGTTGATTGTGTTGTTGTGTTGACACTGTGTGTTGGCTGTATGCGGTCTCTGTAAACAATCACATCGTAACTTTGCGCTTCCCGCCCTCTTTTCTTTTTATTTCTTCCTCTCTTTCTTTATGTGTGAATAAGTGTGTGTGTGTGCGTGTGTGTGCATGCCAGCGTGGCTGTTTTTGTTCATTAGAAGCTCTGTACACCACAACAGTCAAACACTGGCCGGCCAGTGCCACTCTCAGAAGTGAGAGACAGTGCTTTTCATTTCTAACAAGACAACAAAACAGGTCCCTAAGGAAATAGCAGTACTGACACAATTCTCTCTCTTTCTCTCTCGCTCTCTTCCTCTCTCTCATAGATTTAAATCATTAGATTTTGTAACTCAGCAAACGCTAGCCATTGGTTAACTCAACAAGCTTTCGCCACTGGTTACCACTGAACATGCTGCAGTCAGATACAGAGATTTGCTTATATGTGAGAACAGAGAAGGTATTTGTGACTCTTTTTTTTTTTCAAACTCCCCTCTTCTTAGGGGCAAAGACTTATGAATGCAGTGCTTGGTCTCTGCAAACAGAAGGGTGTGAAAAGGCTTTGGGCTTGAATCTTTTTCCAACACTGTATCCCCTCAAGATGTATTCTGTGTCACCGTCCCCAAAGTGTGAATCTCTGTGAATTTTTCCTCCTCTTTTTCTTTTTCCCCTCTATCCTGACTCTGCAGTCAAATAGTATGAAGTCTGTACTGGTGGTTCCCTGGGGTTGCATTTGCATGATGATCTCAAAAAAAAAAAAAAATTCTCTATCTCTCTCTCTCTCCCTCTCTCTCCTTTTCTTTCCTTTCAAGTTGGCTCTCAGACTTGCGTAGGAGGCGATTTCCAGTGTTACAAACACCAAGCGAAAAGGAACAATATATTATTTATAAGAGCAAATATGACCGCTGGCATTCCTTAAACATGTGGTCCTTCCAGACAGCGCCTGCGCTTATCAGCCTTTCCCACGTGCTGATAGATACATTGCTGTATCTATTTTTTTATTTTTTTTTCCTTTCCAAGCTGGAGGAAGAGAGTGTTTGGGGATTAAACCAAGCACTGCTGCTCCTGCCCATAGTCAAGGGCTTTGCAAGGATTTTTTTGGCCTCGCTGCACTGCGTCTGCGGCAAGTTGAGACCAAGCTTATTGTGCTGAAGCTGGTGCAAATCCAGAAGTATCTAATTAGAGAAGTGATCTCACAACCTCTTCTCTCCTCCTTCTACTTCTCTTCTTCTGCTAATCCACCAATGCTTCCCTTCCTTTCCTATCCTGAAGTGCACAAAGAGCGTTCCCTCCCAGCGAGCGGTGGACCGCAGGATGTATTGTGGAAGGTGGTCCGTTCTCACTCCTGCGTGAGCTGTCTCGAGTGCTGCTCACTCATGCTCCATCTAAGCAGCACATGACCCTGCTAAGAGCTCTGAGACCCAGAACATTCCACCAGCTGTGGACAAGGTCACATCCTTGCCTTGAGGGGCGATTCATAGTAATAAAGACAGCCATCCGCTACGTAGGCTCTTCTTCCGTTCGCCGTTTTAGGGATGACTGATTGATTATTTTAAATCCTATGCCATTTGATTATGAAGCTCTTTGTTTGATCAAACGGATTTGTATTGATGCACTGGTCCAAGGGGTTAAATGTGTTATGGTTACAAAGTTAGAGAGAGCTAATGAGGTTTTTGAGACATCATTCATTCACTAAAGCATGAAGAAGCGCGTGTGGAGGAAACGCATTCCGTGATTAGTGCTTGAGGGTTGGATATTTGATTGTGGTGAGGTGTCTACAGAGTATCGACGTGGATTCTAAGGGACACAGATGTGAACTGATTGTCTTAATGAAATGCAGTTGTGTGGTTTGCGGTGAAAGGCAGACATTGACGGGGCATGTTGTCTTAAAATTACAGCTGACAAGCTAGTGCTGGCATAATTCCTCAATGCTTTATTTAAGTCCTCTTGACAAAAAAGAAATAAACAAACACATAAATAAATAAATAAATAAATAAATAAATAAATAAATAAATAACGGTGACGGAAATCGAGATTTGTCGAGGTGAAACACATGTTAGCCATCCAAAACAACATCAAATGCCACAACAAAAACATTATTCCTCTCAAAGGTAAACTCAACCTGCGATTTGTTTCTGGTATAAATGTAAATATTTTACGAATTTGTAAATATGTAACAAAATTGTACATGTGCTTGGCTGTTGTCACAGATATGGCTAATATAGCTGTTCCATTGTTTCCTGTTTTACAGCCTGCCAATTTGTATGTTACCCAGTACACTTTGTGAATATGTGCAACTTAACATCGAGTGGATCTTCATGTTACTAATAAATGCTTGTTTTTAACAAGTTCTGTTAGCTTGAACTGAATCTCTTGTGATATATATTTTATGGCAATTTTGACACTGCTGCTAGCAGAAGCTAGATTAGGCCCATGTCTGCAGAGGTTTTGAAATATTTTTCATGTTCTGTATTCCACATATTTGATATTATTCAGACTTAATAAAGAGCGTGGAGATTCTACGTGGATTCAAGACACATGTATTTTGGTAGTAAATTTCTCAGGAGATTCTAATGGACCCTCAGGAGTTTTCAGATCAGTAACAGAACCACTGGTCCACTTGGGGATTCTTCTACTGCATCACCGTGCACCTCTTGTCGTGATTCAGTTCCGTCTGGATCACTGGCCAGGTCTGAGATGCTTTGATTCGTTTAAAGAGAGAAATAATGAAAGCATATTGATTAGCAAGTCATAGTTTACATGTTGTTTGGCTCCTAGAATCTGAAGGTAACACAGCTGTTTTAGTATCATGCTCTGTATTGTCCAGAGTCTATTGATGCTCAGGCGCAGAGAGAGAGAGAAAGAAAGAGAGATATGGAGAGATTCGCCGAAGGGCGAGAAGTGGATGGGGTGAGAAATAGAGTCCCTTCTGCTTTGTTTGTGTTTAGAACCAAATTAGCATTTCAGAGTTTTGTGTTTAGAGGCATTAGCATATCTGAGGCTTTTAGAGCAAGGAAGAGATTTTCATTTCATGAACAACATTTGAATGTGCTAATGCAATGCATTGGATGAATATCCTCTGTTACGCAGGTAAGTCATTTAACTGTCTAATTATCTTTGAAAAACAGTTGCCTGCTACCAAGCAAATGGTGTGACATTCCTTTAAGCTAAGTTTTTTAATTTAAGAGGTTATGTCAGTGCAAGAATCATAGCACTTGCATCGCACATACAAATGCATGGCCACACAAACATACATACAAACACAGACACACACACGTACACAAACACACACACACACACATACACACACACACACACACACACACACATACTCACGTGTAGGTACCAGTGCCAAAGCACAGGAGAAATGGGAATGACAGACAGAATCCAATAGAGAGTATATGCTATATACATACATACATACTGTATATATACATACATACATGTGTAGGTGCGTGTGTGCATGTGCAAAAATATGAGAGAGTATTGTTTATGAAACACAAGTAGGCTGCACCCTCTAGACGGCCACTCCCTGGTCACCCATTGACTTTGCCTCCCTGTGGTTGTGTATGAATCAGCCTTGCCTGCCATAGCTAAGGGCTTGGTTGTGTCCCTTCTACTGATTCCACTGAGACGTAGAGGAGCATACCTGCTGATCCCTGCCTCCTGTGTGCTGTCAGGCACCTCACACAGGAAAACTTCCAGAGATGGCAGCTTTTTTACGGATTAGAGAGCTCAGGTCTGTGCTCAGAAACCAAATGAGCCTCTCTCTCTTTTTTTTTCCCTTCGCTGTCTTTCTCTTTCATTCTCTCTCTCTCTGACTCTCTCTTCTTTGTCCCTTTCTTTCTCTCTCTCTCTCTCTCTCTCTCTCTCTCTCTCTCTTCCCTTTGGCACTGTCCCCCAGATAGTCACCTACACACCATGACAATCTTAAGACACACTCGTAGGGTTATTCAGTCACATCACACACACACACACACACACACACACACACACACATACAGACACAAGCACATCAGAGCCAGTGATTGAGAGAGAGGGTGCCTTTTCCAGCAGAATGTACATCTGGTAATTATTTGTGGCAGATTTGGTCGTGCAGAATGGCAGGGCTTGACAGAACAAGCCTGAAAGACTTCAGACAGTTTCACCCACAGTGCCTTGGATTTACAGTAATGTCCAGAATAGAGTGTGGCCAGTCCTGTGTGCTGTGCTCTTGTACTTATATCTGAATTCATAGATTAAAAGAGGATGGACAATTTGACAATTTACTAAATTGGTAGCACATTTTTACCAAACTTATTACGTCATGTACCCTACTTTGGTCTTAAGTAGCTTTGGAAAAGAATATACTTTTTCTGCTTTTTCTCAAGCAGTTGTACAAAACATTCATAGCTCTAATAATATATATGCTTTTCTGTATTTCTGTCACTGACTAATAAATTGTTCTACTTTACGCAACTGGTGAAATTGATATCTTTTTTATTATTTTTTTTTAAATGGACCTGTACAAAACATGAATGAGCATACTTAATAAAGGCTCATTGTGGTTGTCTGCGTAATTATGAGTAGGACAGTGACTGTGTGTGTATATATGTATATATATATATATATATGCGTGTGTGTATGTGAACATTTTGTTTTCATCTGACTTAATACATATGCCACAATGGCTTTTACCTGAACTGACAGGGAAGAAGAGCCATGCTTGTGTGTCTGTGTGTGTGTGTGAACGTACAGATATGCATGAGCGAGCTAGTTGAGACTCGTTTGCTAAACAGAAATTTTCCAAATAGAGGAAGATATTCTCTGTTTGAAGCTGTTTTTGCCATTTGTCATTGCAAGGTGGCTTTTCAACAATGATCCATTTTGACTTGTGTGGCATTTGCACTAACTGGCTGTCTGCCTGGGTGTCATTAAATCCTATTTATTCCAGCATGGAGGAGGTTTTAGGAAAATTCGATGGGGCAGAATGAGATTGAGAGTGTGGTAACAGCTAAACGTGTGCCGTCTTGGGGTCTAGAGGGTTGGCAGAGAGGGTTTTAGAGTCGGAGGTGACCTGATCCTAACATAGAGGTGACACTTCTGTCCCAACAAGTCAACTCATTTTCCACCGGGTATGTGATGATGTTCATGATTTGTGTGTGTGTGTGTGTGTGTGTGTGTGTGTGTGTGTGTGTGTGTGTGTGTGTGTATGTGTGCATACGTGTGTGTGTATGTGTGTATATGTGTATGTGTGTGTGTATATGTGTATGCGTGTGTGTGTGTGTGTGTGCGTGCGTGTGTGTGTGTGTGTGTGTGTGTGTGTGAGTACAAGGGTACGTGCACACATGCATGTGTGTGCTTGGATGTATACATGTGTGTTTGATGCTTCGGGCGCGCTGGTGCGTGGAAGTGTGTCTTGGCATATCAATAAATGTCAAGGTAACGTGTGTGCAGTAAGGTCTGTTTGTAAGTCCCCTGTGACAGACCAGTCCATTAATGGAGTCTCACAGTCCGTCAGGGCCCACTCAATGTTCCACTCTTTTATAACACAACCCTGGATGCTGAGAGTTTCCAAGCATGCTACGGTTATAGGAGACATTTATAGTCTAAATGCTAAAGCCTGTTTTTTTTGTGACCGTACTCCTCTTTTGGGAAAAGCTAGAGAAGAAAATGGTCAGTGAGAGAGAGGAAGAGAGAATGTGACTTGGATTCTCTGTCTTGCAAGTTTGCGATGGGAGAAGTCCTGAGACATATGCGAAGGGACGGGAGGTTTTTTGAGGGTTTGTCCGAACGGTATGGCTCGTCAGTAAATCACTTTGGAGCAATATGACAGCTCTTTTAGTTTGCTTGTGTCCCTAGGCATTTTCTCCGCATATCAGCTGCTTATGCAACACCAATGTACTGTACTTTTTCCTTGTCTGCAGACATTAAGGAGCACTTAAAATTCCTCCTAGACAAGTGCATCTGCATCTCAACTTCTGTGTGTGCGTGCGTGTGTGTGTGTGTGTGTGTGTGTGTGTGTGCGCGTACGTGTGCGCACATGCAATCGCGCAATCATGCATGTGTGTATCCATTTATGATCCTCTATGTGCAATTACCCTGTCATTAAAATATGCAGTCAGTATAAATCATGAGTCGCAGACAAGTGGATCCATGTGTTATCCACAAAGATAACATCCATAACTCAAGACCAGTGTAGTAATATTATACTAAATACTTCTAAACGTAAGTCACTTATTTTATATAATAACTTTTAGCCCCTTTGTGAGAAAGCCCTTTTTTTTCCCCCCTGCTCGCCAAGCATCATCTGACTCGTTTAGTGAACAATCTCTCCAGTGATCCGTAAGAATCCCTGCAAAGTCTCTGGATTGAACGTCAACAAGACGGTAAATGTTACATAAGTGTCGTTTCATAGAGGGAGCGAGAGCCAGAGAGAGAAAGAGAGAGCATCAGAGATTGTGGAAATATAGGCTCAACGATGCCATTTTCCCGTATATTTAGATTGGACCGTTAGCGAAATGCACTTTACGGTGGGAAATAAGGGGGAAGGCTGTTCCACTGAGGCTTCATCACAGACTTGCTGTCTCTCATGAATTGTGCAGCAGGGCGGTCACTAAATGAGAAAATACGTTTCACCATAACACTGCTGTGGTATGTAGAGTGGTCGGTAGACTGCCTTTCTCACAGCAACTTTCACGTTGCATCACAACACTTCGAGTTATTTAATTGAGTTTCTCGACCTGGACCGCCACTTTTGCTGTGGCACACGGTCCTCAGGATTTCATAAAGCCAGAGGTCATCATGTCTCTGGTTTAGAGGTGAACCCTGCCACATTTGTGGTCATAGTGCCAGTGCTACGGTTTGATGCGAGCTACAAACATAGCGATGACCTTGCTGTTGAAGATCGTCATAGCAACAGTCTTTAATTGCAAAGTGGTTGCAGCAGCTGCCCTCGAAAGGGCAGCACAAGCATGAATGTCGTCCTTTGGTGTTAGTGTGTGCCCTGAAATGGAAACAGATGGGTACTGTATGATTTTAGTAACAGAGATAAGTTATTTAGATGTTCAAGAAAGTCAGATAACCTTGTGTACACGCTTGTCCTTCACCGTATGTACACAGTTCTTTTTCTTTTCTTTTCTTTTCTTTTTTTTCTTCCCAGACCGACCCTCATTTCTAATGAGCGTCTGTCACAGTGAACTGATGTTTGTTTATTTCCTGTTCTCAGAATAGCAGTTGTTATTCTGAGAGCGGGAAATAAACACTACTATTGTTATCAGAATAAGACTGATAACAATAGTAGTGGAACATTTCTCAGTCAATTTTTTGAGAGAGAGTCTCTCTATATTCTCATTTGGTTTCATGAATGTGTCTTAAATGTCGTTTTCTTGTTTTCTATAGATAATATAATGAATCAAATTAACCAACAATTATCAGTTAAAATTGAAATTAGATTTACTTTTACCAAACAAAGAGTACCTCAGGTTTACTCAACAATGGAAATATTTAAATTGGAAACAAATTGAAACTGATAAACTTGGATTGTAAGTGAACTACTCATGAATTTGGTTGTATTATTTCTTTGTATAAATTTGGTTGTATTATTTCTTTGTTAATGATGCAAAACATGGTCATTTTTGCTCTGCATACAATCACAGCCGCACTGTCAGAAAAATGGTATTTTAATGGCCCAAATGAATGAAAGTGGCCATCCATTTTTAATGTGGAAAATCACTCATACCCCCAGTGCATTTGTCAGTGTTTGTTCTGAATGGTTTCGTAATAGGATTCTGTGGAACAGGGAACTGGTGACAGGCCTGTGTCCTGATTCCTAACCTCTCTGTCCTTGTCCATTCACACATGTGGGTTGTGACTACAGAGAGATGTTAGCACTTACTGGAGGATATCTTGCTTCTGTTCAGGATGCATTCAACTGAAAGCATGCCACAGTATACAGCATCTCCTTCTCTAACTCACTATCTGTCTCTTTCTTCCTGACTAACTCTTTGCCTGTAATTTCACGAAAAAACTACATAGTGTGTGTATGTGTGTGTGTGAGTGTGTGTGTGTGTGTGTGTGTCTGTGAGTGTGTGTGTGTGTGTGTGTCTGTGTTTGTGTGTGTGTGTGTGTGTGTGTGTATTTATGTGTTGAGGTGTGTGTGTACCTGCCTGTTTCACATAAATTGCTACACTTGCATTAGTGCTCTGTCTCTGTCTCTGCCCCCCCCTCTCTCTCTCCCTCTCTCTCTCTCTCTATCCATCGCTCTGTCTATCTATTTATTTATCTCTCTGGTTACTGTGATCCAGGGATGAAACCATTCCACACTGAGCACTCCGCTCTCATGTGTTCTACTGAACAGTGTCTGTGCTCTGTCTCTTTCGGCCCTGCTACAAGCAATCTGCTCTTCCTCTCATCCCCAAAATCTTTTCTTCTGTCTGGGAAATGGCAGGGCTAGCCTCTGTGAATATGTCTAACTTCACTTTTTCACTCTGTGTTTTTCTGCTGCTACATATTAATTCCCTAATCTTCAGTACATAATCAGATTATCTCTTGACTTTTGCATCCTTCTCAGGTGGAGGGTTTTGATGGGATTTGGTGTCCTTTTTTGGCACTTGGTTGCGACATCCCACATAGTCACACAGAAATACATGTGTATACTGTCCTACAGACATATGCTATCCTCATATCCCTTTTCTAGAGAAGAGAAATGGTCTTTGTCTGTCCCATAGACCTCTCACATTTTATGAAGATGCCTCCAGAATGACGTGATTGTCATGTTACATTCTATAGGAATATTGTCATCTCCAGAGACATGCAAAAAGCCATTACTGCGTGGCTCTGATCCAGTACCAGACAAAAGAGCCAGATTATGCCCAAACAGCTCTATGGCGTCTCTCACTAGAGACAGACTCCACTTACTGATCCATTGGAGAACTTTATGAAGTAGGTGAATTATGATAAAGCTTGGTTTCATCTGGTAATGATTAAATTATGACCTTCTGATAAAGTATTTATACATTAAGAAACACACACACACCCTCGTGGTCATGGGCTTTTAACGTGAGCAAATGGTTCTCCAGCCTCAGGGTCAAACATACACGCCGACTGCATGTTATAGGACTTTTACGCGAGGTGTATGATCGCCCCCCCCCCCCCCTGAAACGTATGGTTAAAGGCCCCCGAGCGGCGGCGTCAAACCATGCGGAAGTGCGTCATACATCGGGGACTCACGGTTGGAATCCTACCCGCGTCGCACATGCCGACTGTGGGAATGCAGTTTTCTGCGTTCTCTGAGGTGGGTGTGTGGCTGGAGTCACCCTCTCTCTCTCTCCCATGCAGTACTGCCCCTGAAGGTGTGGTACCTACAGATACATTCACATATGGGTTAGGGTGGGGGCAGGTCGGGGGGCTGGCCTTGTGAGAGACCATGGGAAATTGGAAATAACGAATTGGGAAAAAAATTGCATGAGGGATTATTGTCCACTGTAAGCACATATGTATATGCGGCAACGCTGTATATATGTATGCATTTGCATATTTTTACGCTTGTGTATGTGTATGTGTATATATATATATATATATATATATATATATATATATATATATATATATATATATATATATATGATATGTGTATGGGTTAAGGGTTAAGGGTTTTGGTGGGCATATGGAACATGAATCATGAATAAAACATTTTAGCAGTCAGATAGTTCAGCTAACAGCCGGACTGGGCTTTTTTATCGTGAAATGTCACTAGCTGACCAAGCAATGTCAGAGGGGTGAAGTAACTATGGATATGTTGACAGTTTGGAAAAAAATCAATAATGGGCCAAACTCCAAAGCCCCTTACACATTGTGTCTATCAGGAGAGAAGTGTGATAAGATCACTGGAAGGTTTTGCCCTAGTTTTCTTTTCTTTTTTTTTTTTTTCTTTTTTTAAATTCTGTAAGGGTCACTGAGAAGTCAGTTGTAGTTAGTAACCTAAATCTTATGCCTGTGTTATTCCAAATTACCTCTGCAGACAAGAAAACTCTTCAGTGTTGTTTTCCTGATATTGTTGGTATTGTCCAAAATTGTTTTTCTCCTACATACAGCATGATAGTACCAATATTTTACAAGTATTTCACTAATCTCTTTCATATCTCCAAAGCGAAGTAGTTGTTAGGTGATTGTAAGATCACTTTGCCAGCATAATCAGAATATCATTGTCGTCCTGAAGACATAACTACAAGTTTTCATATGAATAGCCACAATTAATACACCACATACTAACATCCTCCCACTGCCATATATTCTGCCTTCTGCCTCGTCATGTGAGGGTTTGAATCTCTTTATGAACAATAACTCATTTTCCATAACAATATAAGCTAGTTATACTGTCTCCTTTATGACATTTTATTTCGAAAAGTTAAGATGATGTGTTCATATATGTTTAATTACATGCTTGTTTTGTTTTGTTTTGTTTTGTTTTGTTTTGTTTTGTTTTGTTTTGTTTTGTTTTGTTTTGTTTTGTTTTGTTTTGTTTTGTTTCAGATGTCACTGTGTGACAGATCTCTTTAAGAGACATTGTGAATGCAATGTCCAGAGGAATAGGATGAAGAGAGAGAGAGATATGATCTCTGTGCTTTAGAGCAGGGCTTTTTTCTTTTACAGTGTCTTATTTCTCTCAGCTGTGTGGGACATGTCTCTGAGTCACGGTGGCCATTTTAAGGTTGTCATTTTGCTGTTCTAATTCAGTATTGATTTTCACCCTACATAGCTTTATCAGGCAACACAGGCACACGGCAATACTGTGACGGCCCCTATTTAGGCAGTTTCACGCAGAGACACTGTGTGTGTGTGTGGTGGTGGTGTGTGTGCATGCATACAAGTTAGTTCATACAGTTTTTTCTCTTCATGTACTCTCTAGGATGAACTAATATATTTGAGAGACCCCTTCGTGCGCATTCAGGGGACTAAAGTGACAACAAATAAATTCAGTTGTTTATTCTTGGTTTTAAGACGTTATAGAATGTTCTGAGGTACTTACCATAGTTTGAAGATTGAAACGCTGTAATGAAAGACTCCAAAATTACAAGACAGAGAGCTGTATATTTTTCAGTAAGTTGTCTTTTCTCACATAATGTGTGGAGCAGAGGTTTGTTGTGAATTATCTCAAAGCAGTGTTTCATCTGTCATTCCAGTATGTCAGTGTGTGTGTATATGTGTGTGTGTGTGTGTGTGTGTGTGTGGTGATGATGATGTATGTCTGTGTGCGGGCCTTGCTCTGAATACTTTCACAGTATACATTTAATGAGGTATTATGTGTGGAATGTGGCAACAGACCACAAAACTACATAAAGGAACAAAGAGGGTTGGCAACAGTCGACTCAGGATATTACACACATGGAGGTGTAAGGCCATCTCATCACTCAAACATGGCACTGCCATTTCTGGAACAGTCCTCAACATGTTACAGTGTCCAAAGAATACAGCAACTGAAAGGGGAAAAAGAATTATTGTCCCTGTTTCATTCTCTATTCTCTCTCTCTCTCTCTCTCTCTCTCTCTCTCTCTCTCCCCCTCTCTCTCTCTCTCTCTCTCTCTCTCTCCCCCTCTCTCTCTCTCTCTCTCTCTCTCTCTCTCTTCATTTTTCATGGTAGTCTTGCTTAAGGTTAACTTTTTATCAGAAACTCTCTTTCTCTGCTACTCTCTCTCTCTCTCTCTCTCTTTCTCTCTCTCTATCTCCCTCCTCTCTTCATTTTTCATGGTAGTCTTGTTTAAGGTTGACTTTTTACCAGAAAACTCTCTGCCACTCTCTCTCTCTCTCTCTCTCTCTCTCTCTCTCTGTCTATTCTCCTTACTTTCTCTCTCTCTTCTATCTGTTGCTCCTCCCCCAATGAAACACCCACAGAGCCCATCCAGTTTCAGGAAAACAAAACACTCCATCCCCCTGAGGGCTTCCCTTTTTGCATTATGCATCCTCAGACGGAGACGCAGGTAAACAAGCCAAGCGGAACGCATTATGATATATTTGTTCTAGCCTGCAGTGAACTGGATGGGTGCATGATTTAATTACACGTCGCCTGGCCATTCCGCTACAGTCGAGGGAGGGTGAAGGTGGATTTGTTTGGGTTGCCATGGCACCTTTGTGCTAGGCCATGTTGTTAATTGCGTTTTTGATTTTTTTTTTTTTCCTTTTATCTTTGAGATACAAGCAACATGGCCTCAAGGCAGTTCAACCTTGAGTATTTGCTGAACTGCCCATTTGTGTGAAAAGCAGTTAAGGGCTGAGACAAGTCTGAAAAATAGATATGATTTGTCTTCGACCAAATGAGGTGAAAAAATGTGGAGGGCAGTTTTGTTTAGTGTACTCTTGTAGCAGGTAGGCTGTAAGTAAGCAGTGAATTGTTTTCCCAGGAAATCAAATGTCACTCGCAGACGAGTTCTCGGAGTGACAATACAGAGTTAATTCTCTCTCCATCTCTCTGTTTCTCTCTCTCTCTCTCTCTCGCTCTCTCCCTGTCTCTCTTTGTGTGTGTTTGTGTGTGTGTGTGTGTGTTTGTGTATCTCTGTCTCTTTCTGCTCACTCTCACTCTGTTTAGCTCAATTCAGTTCAATTTGATACAATTCAATCAGTTCAGTTCCTTTCCAGTCCAAACCAGCCCAGTCTTGTTCAGTTCAATTCAGTTCAGTCTGACTCAGTCTGTTCTCTCTCTCTCTCTCTCTCTTTCTGTCTTTTCAGGCATGCCCAGTTTCATCAAGTCTCCAGATGACCAGACGGGCATTTCTGGGGGTGTGGCCTCCTTCGTGTGCCAGGCAGTGGGCGAACCGAAACCGCGCATTACCTGGATGAAGAAAGGCAAGAAAGTCAGCTCTCAGCGATTTGAGGTGCGTCCAGCCCTCCTCTCTCCACTCTCTCACTCACTCTCACTCACTCTTTCTCAAGGTCTCTCTCACTTTCTCTCACTCACTCTTTCTCAAGGTCTCTCTCTGACCTGGATGGAATGTGTGGTTCACAGTTTCACATATTTCAGTGACTGTCCATGTTGCATTACTCTTAAGTTACTTCTTTCCATTCACTCTTGACCACAAGTTTAGCACTTACTACATATAAGATATTTAAAAAAGAATCCAAATACCTCCAAGCGAGGTGTTTCTTTGACTTTTTTTAGACATGTACCAACTTATTTGAAATACAGTAAATGAATTAGTCCAACTGAGTCATGGAAAAGTACCTGAGCAGCATCCGTCCATCAATTATATCAAACCCTTTTTTACCTCAAGCTAGGCCTATCCATCGACCAAACCATTTCTCAACGCACGCTGCACTCACACCGGGTGTGTTTTCCTCGTGTTGATTGTCATAAAACTGACAGACAGCTGAGTTAGAACCTCAGCTCTCCATGTGTCTGTTTCTGCTGCATTCATCGCAGTAGGAACAGAGCATTGGCTGCCAGAGCTCGGACTCTGGCTGTAAAGGAGGTTTTGATGTGAATCCCAGCACAGGGGTAGAAGCAGAGACCTTTTTGCTCATGTCTGGTCTGATGAATAGTGAATGTCCTCCATCTGTTACCTAAAAGCCTATCATCTATGTGACGACAGTAGACTCGAACCAAGTTTGAATTACGGGACTGTGTAAGGGGTGTGTGTGTGTGCATGTGTGTGTGTGTGTAAAGAGAGACAGAGAGAGATAAGAAGGAGGAGAGAGAAATAGACAAACAGAGAGAGAGAGAGAGAGACTCCCTCTGAGAGTTGGCATTTGTGAAGATAAATGAGACCCATCTCCCACATGTTTGCATCCTCAGACTCTTTGCCACTCAGAAACATTAAATGTCAGGCTGTTTTTTAACTGGTTAATAAAGTTGACCTGTCACTGGCTGAAACTGCTCTAGCTCTAGTGTCAGTTTTGGTGGACATAACTGCCTTGTGTTGCTAGCCAGTCTTACTCAATACTGCTGATCTCAGCTTGTTTTGAGCTTAACTCTTGAATGCACACATTCAGTATAAACACTGGGCTTCATGACAGCAGTGAGAACCTCACACGCAGCCATACTTACACACGCACACACATATACACACACAAACAGACACACATGCGCGCACACACACATGCAAGCGCACACACATACACACACACGCACACTCCTTCAAAACCAGTGGAGAGCAACAGAGCTTTGCGTGTATTAGTCTCTTCATCAGTAATGAAACTGCAGCTCTCTCAATGGCAGATGTCCCAGCATGCAAAACAGTGATCAAAGCCAATCATGGCTGTAGGCTCCATTCCACGTAAAGGCAACCAATGAATGTCGGTTTGATTTGTGGTCGGACTTTTTCAGTGATGGTATTGGCGTTTGATTGGCCATGCTGGATCTCGATGCTGTTTGATCGGCTGTCTCAGACGGTAATCCTGCTCGATCCACTCTGTCTTATCTCCTGCCAGGTGATTGAGTTTGACGACGGTTCGGGATCAGTGCTGCGGATCCAGCCCCTGCGGACGCACCGAGACGAGGCCATCTACGAATGTACCGCGACCAACAGCGTGGGAGAGATCAACACCAGCGCTAAGCTAACCGTCCTGGAAGGTACATTTTCACTCACTTCTCTACCACACATACATATATGTGTTTGTTTGGGGGTTTTTTTTTCCTGGTTCTGTTGTTATTCGACTGGTCTCAGTTCAGTCCGTGTGAGTTTTGGTGGATCACACACGCAAGATTCTGGCTCACCATTCCTCTGTTCTCCCTCTCTTTTTCTTTCGTACTCTCGCCCATTATAGAGTCCATTTAGGAAAAAAAAGAAAAAAAAAAAAAAACGGGGGCTGGGATTTTTGTGTTTTGCTAGTAGCTGTTAGATGTTTTCTGAGATTAAGAGCCAGAATGTGGCTTGACACCTATTTGATTATGCTTGTCAAGCACGAATCTTCAATAATTGATTTTTACTGTTCTCTCTCTGTAGGTGGGCTTTTTTTTTTCCCCCCCCAAAAATATATTTTTCTTTTTCTTTGGCAGCTGGAAGATTAAAGTTGATGTGCAGCGGCAATTATTTCATACACGTTCAAAACTGTTACAGATTCGGACGTCTCCCTCAGAAGCATCTCCCTTTTTTCCTTTTCTCATTTATTTATTTATTTATTTATTTATTTATTGGCTGGGGAGGGTGGGGTGGGATAGTTTTTTTTTTTTTTTCCCATGTCACCCAGGAATGCATTCTCTGGAGTTGTAGATGAGAAAGGAGATAGCTGAGAAAACTTGGCTCTGGAAACATAGCTTGAGGCTGTCACGCGAGGGAACAGCAATTCATTCTTTCTCTCTCTCTCTCTCTCTCTCTCTCTCTCTCAGATCTACAGAGTTTTGTGTACGATGTGTGTTCTCGTGCTTAGATAATTGTCGTCACTCCTGTTTGATGAGCAGGAATTCGATTGCAGTCAGAACTGGCCGGCTGTATTTGTGTCCATGCAAAGAGTCCTTTGTTAAAAAGGCCTGCAAACAACAAACATATTTTGTTTTCAATTTGTAAATCAGTTTTTTAAAATTTGAGTTACTTTTTTTTTTTTTTATCTTACCAGGCAAGTCCATTTGAAACATTCTCCCATTTTCTGTTTGATGGAGAAGTTTACTTTTTGTTACATTTTTTAGTTGTTAATATTATCATCCGCTAGTTTTTTAACTGTCTCCATTTCTATGTCTCTCGCCAATCTCTAAATTATTCAGTAGGCCTATCTTATTATTATTATTTTTTTAACTTTCCAGGGAGCGAATAGCACCAGCCATCAGAACAGAGACATAAAAAATTCTACCTGCATATGAAACCAAGAGAGTATATGTAGTTATATCTATGGTCTAGGCCTGAGATCTGTAGGACCAATGTTCTGCAGTCATAGCAGTCAGCCTGAGAGAAGCACCGTAGAATTACATCAGTGTGAGTCATAGTGAGAGACACAGAACGGAGGCATGCTCTAGCCAGTTGATATCTTTTTTTTACTACCCTTTGAATAATGCAGTATCTCGCATATTTTTGGCACCATCTCATTGAATCAGTAATTCTCATTGATTGTTCTGTTTTGCATAAAGCCATATCAATGTGTCTGATATGAGAACAGAAGATTGATACTCTTATCGCACAACTGACCCCCCCCCCCAACCATTTCACTGTCTCTCAAACTGAGGTGAAAGGAAATGCTTGTAGTTAGGTTAGCCAAATGTTCAAAAATGGTACTGCTGAATTATTTAAATTAGATGTTTCTGCCATTTTCTTTGCCCTCAAAAACAATAACATGGATTAGACTCCAGTCACTAGAGGTGTTCCGCATGGAGCTGCATTAGTCGACTGTTTTTCTTCATTTATCTTCTTCCTCTAAGACAGAGACTGGGCTGCTGGGACCTGATGTTTCACAGCTAAGTAGATTTTACACCCAATCTCGCGTAAGCTCAAACCAAACTCTCCATTTCTCCCCTCTCCCTCTCTTTCCATAGCTGTGTTCATCATATTAAAACCTGGATGACTCAAAATGTCCTCAAACTGAACCTACAGTAAAACTGAAATCGGTCTTTTTCGAGTTATTCATCTGCTCTGTCTATGTTAGTTTCAGTCTCTCGTTAGATGGTTTTTCTGTTTCTCCCGACGCACAAGCGTAGAGTCTTGACTGTCATTTGAGACTGCACTCTCTCTGTTGATGTTGCAAACATCACAAAAGAAAAAGAAAAAAAAACTTGCTTAATACTATCTCTGTAGCTTTGCCAAACTCAGAGCTTTGCTTAGATACTCAAAAACACAGAAATTCATGTATGATGGGATATGCTATTTTTTTTTTTTTTTTAATCTTAACGGGATTATTATTTTAACTCCACTCTCACTGGTATCCCCAGCAGAGCACTTTACAAGCTTCAGCAAATAGTTCAACTCGCAAGTCTGCTGTCTTACACAAAACATTATGAACTGAGTCTAATTTATGACTTATTCTCTGTGAGTCTGAGAAAAGTCATATGAGGTAAAAGTCTGAGTTGAGCCCCCTAAGCAGTTGAATATAGTCATATAGTTATAAGTCCCCGTCTCAGAAAGAACACCAAGCCCCACTCTTGAAGCGCCACTGTATACCAATCAAATATCATATTCAATTCACGAAACCTCCTCTTGACATATAACGCCATCAGCGGCCTCCCCACTGATCCTCTCAAGAACACACTTCATCCCTCATACAATGCTCATCTTCAGCTCATCTTTTTTCATTTCTCCATGTTGCTCCTATTTATCTGGTAACTAGGCTATTTATATGCTGCGTATTTTCTTACATCCTTATTCTGTGTTAATGCCATCTTGTCCCTTGAGATAGTGGACACAATGAGTTACAGTTTACACACATGCACATGCATGCGCACACGCACACACACACACACACACACACACACACACACACGTGCACATGAACGCGCGCACACACACACACGCACACACACACACACACACAGGGAGAGAGAGAGAGCAGATATATCACCTTGTCTGTGTGTTATGGAAGCAGGTGCAGGCTAGAACTTGTGGAATATGTCGGTACTGATACTACATGCTGATAAGCTTCGGTTTGAATTCTACTGCCAAGTTCTGTTCCTCAGCACAGAGCACACCTCTACTGAGTTTATCCACCGGCATCTCTGGCTGCTACCCAGGCCTCCTTTACTCAATACCCCTCAGATATCTCTTTGTTTAAAGTATGTTTTTTAGCCACTGCTTTGTTGTTTTGACACCAGCAGAAATTTATGGGGAAAAGCTCACCAGAAGCTAATACAAAACAATTCCACAATCCAGCAATGCACTTCGTCCAGTAATACATCTGTAATGATCAGAGATGATCTGTATTACAGCTGGTATGTTGATGATAATGGTAATGTTGGACTGACGCTAACTCATAATCTGCCATTTATGAGAATTAAGCCCAAAATAATGTGTGTGTAGCCTCTCTCTCTCTCTCCCTCCCTCCCTCTTTCTCTATGTGTGTGTGTGTGTGTGTGTGTGTGTGTGTGTGTGTGTGTGATGGTACTGATAGTGGTGATAACAGGCAGCCATCAGAGAGCTGTTTTCTACACTGGTTTTTATGTTTATTCTTCTCTCTTCTCTCTACTGAATGGAAAGATCAGCCCTTTTTGTATTATCAAAACTGTCACAAAACTGTAGTTTGGTAATGCCATTTCCCTGAATACCTTCCATCTCTCATATTCAGCCTTGAAGATTATACTTCTATTTATCTACCTAGCACTGTGCAGTCAGAGTAAAAACACGCATAGAAGTTGAAACTCTTCACACTGGGATGTTGTAGGTGACAGTAAACAGACAAATGAGACCTTGGATAGGATATAGTGTGTATAATGACATCAGTATGCAGTTGTCCAACCAGTACACAACCTAACTGACACCAAACATCAGAAAATGTCAGCAATCACACCATGGTACATAGGGCCTATTTGTGTAATTGCATTGCACAGGTGGGAGAAATAAGTAGGAGTTAGGGAAAAAGAACACAAAGTCTGTGGAAAATGACAAACATACATTATGTAGTGAGTCAGAGGGTTTGAACCAGCCTTCACATTGTCATTAAAGAATTCTAATACATAAATGAATACAAGGTGAGGATCTTGGCTCGCTTTACTAGTACGGAGCAGTGAATCTCTCTCTCTCTTCTGCTCTCTCTCTCTCTCTCTCTCTCTGTGGCTCTCTCCTTCTCTCTTTCCTTCTCTCTTTCTCTCTCTCTCCACCAACCTCTCCTTCTCATTCTCTCTTCCTCTCTCTCTCTCTCTCTCTCTCTCTCTCTCCATCTTTCTCTCCCCATCTCTCTCTCTCTCTTCCCCCCCCCCACCTCTCTGTCTGTCTGTCTGTCTCTCTCTCTCTCTCTCTCTCTTTCTGTTGCTCACACACATGCACCAAACTTGAACCCAGTCGCTGATCCATGTCAGAGGGTTTAATTTGTGTGTGTGTTGGCAGAGCTCTTGGCACCCTGCTGCGTGGAGAAGAGTGGCAGAGGAAAGAGGTTAGGAAAATAGCAATTATTCAACTAAGAGTCTGCAGGGCACTGTCATAGCCTTACCCAATTACTCCCCTAATCTGCCTGGTCAGAAACACACTCCTCCCAACTACAAACCTACCCCACGGTCTCCAGGGTGGCCCTGCCCTATCTGTCTGTCCGTGAAACATGCCGCATCTAGTTCGCTTCCATTTGGATGGCGCGCGAGGTAGCAGCCCAAAATACTTGCTGTCATTTCTACTCTATGTATGGATTTATCATTTAAAGTGCAGGAATGCAGACGCAAAAAAAAAAAAAAAAAGGAATTTAGAAAGGGTAACAGCTACGGAGAGAAAGGGTTAGAAACGAAGGTTTGGGATGAAGAGAGGGGCAGGAGAGAGCGAGGGAGGAATCAAGGTAAAGAGGAAAGGACAAAAGAATCACAAGAGGAAGAGAGAAAAGAAAAATAATGGGGTTGGAATGAGAGAGAGCGAGAAAGAGAGACCACAGAAGAGGGAGAGAGAGACCAAAGAAGAAGGAGAGAGAAAGAGAGGGGGGGGGGGGGACAGGCCCAGAGGGCAGTGTTGCCTTGGCTATAATAAATGACTGTGGCATAATTAAATATGAATGATGGGAAGTGTTGAGCAGGTGCGTCATTGCTTCGTGGAGCACATTTACGACAGTCAGAACATCACGTGGACTCCACAGTGAACCATCACAGTGACTGTCACGCCAAAAGAGCGCCCCTCCTCCCTCCAGCGGGTGAGAGCGTCAGCACTTCTCAGACACAGAAATGCACACACACGGGAAAGTATCCAGGGAGCACTTCACTCGGAATAAAGTTGGCCCGCTCGTACATGCGAAAGCGCTAAGCATCTAACTTATTAATTTTGATGAAGCTACAGAATTCAGCGCCATTTTAGTGAACTGCAGCATGCAAATATTTGGAGAGAGGTGAGAGAAAGAGAGAGAGACGGAGAGAGAAAGTCAAAGAAAGAGAAAGGAGGGGGGGGGGCGAGTGGAAAGAGGGATGCTCAGAAGATCAGAACCATGGATAAGGAGGACGTGCCGAAACCAGCAGAGCTTAAAAGAGGGGGTGGGGGGGGGGGTTCCTCTCATAGATACCCATAAAAGCAAAACTGTGATGAAGGGGTGGAGTGTTCATGACTTGTCTGGACATGCTGATACCCAGAACACACACACACACACACACACACACACACACATACACATGCAAACACACACACACACACACACACACACACATCGATCTAAACTCAATTCAGCGTGTACGTCGTCTTCTGCTGTAGATTTAAGAAAATGCTGTGAAAGTTCTGACGGATCTGATATTGTCTAAAATAACTAGATATTTCACTTTAGAGGGTCATGCTTTGTTCTAATTTGCATTAATGAGCACGGTCTCTGTTGAAAAAGGACAGGAATTGTCTTAATTAGAAGTTGTCTTGGAGTCTGAGGATGTAGACAGGTCCTACAGGAATATTCTCTGTTGACTTAAGAGTCTTTAAAAAAAAAACAAAACTCTTTAATCCATTTCTTGCCTACTCATTGTCCTTATAATAATTCACCACCCTGGAACTAAATTTACCTCAGAACAATCACAACTGGATTCCTTTATTTGCTGAACATGCGGTTATGGCACAAATTTATAGAGACTCTTCAGTTAATTGATTTCATTATCAAAATGATGGGTAACAGAATGGAAGGAATTTACTCAGTGTTTCAAAATGCTCCTTTTAAATATTGAATTCGATGCATTTTTATGGCTCTAATGAACATATCAGGCTTTTGGAGATAATAAACCATTTTAATGAGACTCGTCCTTTGCTTGGAGAATCCATATAAATGCAATCTTTCTTTCTTTTTTTTTTATTGCTTTGACACTTTGAAATAACGTTGTCAGGGTTCAGATCTCTTGGTGCATTAAAGCAAGCTGACTTTTAAAATGCAAGCATCCAAAAGCCGAAATGCATTTTCAGCGTTGAGTAGAATCGACCAGATGAAAATATTCCAACCGCTTTCCTGCTCTCATTTTTACCGCTCTCAGTCTGAAATACAGCCCTCCTTAACCGAAGTACACCATCAATTGTATGAATTCAGACAAGGTACTGGGAGATGTAGATGTACTGGAAACTAGATCTAAGTGAATATCACCGAACCTAAATTCATTCTTCTCTCAGCTCTGACTTTTGGATGCATGTTTCTTTAATAGGACATGGAATAGTGCATAATTATGTTAATGTGTGGGGTTAGGAATGTTCCCCTGCTAGCTGGACTCAAACCGGGACCGTGAAGGAACACACCGACACTAGTGAGAGCACAGAAGGTTTTAATGTAGTGTGCAAAGGGAGATTCCCATGGTTCAACACAGTGCAGCCAGTCCAGCAGAGTCTGCCACAGACGACTCTCCAAGCAACTTTTTGAGCACAGCTTTTTAAATATGTAGCAGATAAGAAACATGATGCAGTGTGACAGTACAAAAGATTATTTAACTTCTTGTCCTGACAACCATTCTGTCAACGAAGTATAATATATACAGAACCCATGAGTCACGCACTCTGAGGGATTCATATGTAAGTTGTGTGTTTACAGTATACCTGGAATGACTGATATGTGTGTCACATAAGGGACCAAATATACAGAGAGAGAGAGTGAATGGGTATGTAAGTGTGAGAGCAAATGTATGTGTGTGTGTGTGTGTGTGTGTGTGTGTGTGTGTGTGTGTGCGTGCGCTCCTTGAGATGGGAGTATATATGATTTCCAAGCTGAATAGAGCAGAGTAAGGTATTTGTTAAACTAGGCATAATAGCAAAATAACAAAATAAAAAAATCTATATCGAGAAACATTCCAGTTTTATCAGGATGTGAGTGGAGACAGTGCTGGCAAACTGAGTGGGCCATTAAATGTATTGAAAATCATGCCAGTGGTTTTATAAATCTGGTCCAAATGATCCAAACCAGTGTCATAATACAGTAAAACAGTCTGTCTTACTGACTAATACAGCAGGTTTCCTCTTAGCCTTTTCCCCTCTAATTTCAAAATGGGGAAGAATTCTGTACGACTGCTCTTTTCTTTTAATTTACTGCTGTACGACTAAAAATAGCTGCATTCGTTTAATTTCCTTCAAAGTGCAGAGAGTATGACTAATACCAGAGAAAGAGCTGTCTTGTAACCAAAGGTAATTTTCTCACACATGTATTCAGTGACATAGGATCCCTGAAATCCTTCATAATCTGGAGACAGAGACTCTGCCTAATGCTTCAGGCCAAGGTCAGTTATGTCTGCTATGCCAGTCTGGCTTAAACGTTTTGAATTAAAGAGGGTGGGGGGTGGGTGGGACGGGGGGCAGTTACAGACACAGTCACATGCGCATGCAAAATTATGACAAAAAATTACATGATAATTGATCAGGCCCTTTAAATACTTTCACCAGTAATTGACAATTATACTACTTCTGCTTGTTGTGGACTGAATAATATTTCATATTCAGATGGACAGATAGATAGATAGATAGATAGATAGATAGATAGATAGATAGATAGATAGATAGACAGACAGACAGATAGACAGATAATACATAATTACATAAATATTAGAAACACTTAATGTGAAATATTTCATACAGTGCTGTCTTATATTTCCTGCTGTCCTTTATAAATGAGAAGATACTAGCCACACTTTATGAACTCTGTCCTCGTCAAGCTAACCCTCTGCTGTAATAATAACTTTTACATTTGTACCTCAACACAAAATTCATCAGTTCAGGACATGGCGTTACGTAAATGTTTCTTTGAATATTTCAGCAGTGCGTTATGCAGGGACAGCTTAACAAAACAAGCATAAGAAATATGAGAGTTAATATTTTCCCTAATAATTGCTAACTGTATGTTTCATTACAGGCTCTAGGTTTTCTAAGACGCCGGCCTTACTTCTTTTGTTGCTTTTTTTTTTTGCCCATGAAAACTTTGTTAGATCATTCTTCTTTTTTTAAAGTCATATTCAGTCATTTTTATTTCATTCATTTCATCCTCTTCTGCCTTTTGTTGTTACTGAATGCTGCTGGCATGAAGAAAAGTTTAAAGGAAAGAAAACTTCAAAGAATGTGTGATGTAAAAGAAAAGAGGCATACTCCAAACTGTAAGGTCTGATTCTGCTGCTAGCTAGCTTCCTCATCCACCGTTAGCCGTAGCAACAGAAATCTCCACCTGTAAGGCAACAGGAGGAGAGTCAAATGGATAATCCACCCTGCAGGAAGTTGGACTGGTCTGGCATAAAGCTATCAAGTGATTCTAGTGCTTAACTGTTCAATTGTGGTACTAAATATTTTTTAGTCAGACTACTCCACGATATTCCACTTCCCCTTGGAAGGATTTTAGTGCCCTATATTACGTACAAATTGCTGAAAAGTCATGAAACCATTGTAAATTTCTTTACACCCAAGCAACTTTGAGTAAACAGTTTTTTTTTTTTTCTATTTTTTCATGCAAAAAAAAAAAAAAAGCTTGCCGAACTAAATTTAATTGAGCTTGCTTGAGAATGAAAACAAACACTGAATTGGGAGACACTGAATTTTTGAAGTGAAACACATTTGACTCAAAGACTTACATTAGCATCTTTATGTGTCAGCTCTATAAACTGCTGTAGAGGAAGTTGTGAAACACAGGGAATGTAACTGAGTCGATGTGTGAGAGTTTTAAGGACAGTAATGCCAGAGGCTAACCGTAAATGCTACATGTGTGTTTCCCACCCACATGTCAGTCTGCATGGAGCCACTGTGGGAGACCTGGGTCAGAGGCCACTGACACGATTTGGCAAACGTGTCATGAGCTGCTCTTCACGCACCTGTTAATGTCAGAGCAGGAGTACATCACAAAGGTGTGAAAGATATTCTGTGTGTGTGTGTGTGCGTGTGTGTGTTTGTGTGTATGTGTGTGCATGAGTGTGTCTTTTTGACTCTGTGTCTCTGTGTGTGAGTGTACGTTAGAGAGAGAGAGAGAAGAGAAGAGAACTATAAAAGTCAAAACATGACCTGTCTATTTTAAAACAGCACATTGCTTTGGGGTGAATTTGCCTTGCTTGTATGCATGTATACATTAGTGTCAGTATCTCCTTACAGTTCTTGTTTGTTGAAAACCTGCATTGTGAGGTCTTACAAGTCAGTTCCACTGGCATCCAGAAGCTTGGAATGCGTGCTGGTTTAATGAGGGGAGAATGAGTGACCTAAGCTTGCTCATGTAATCACGTCCTGCTTCGTCTGAGGCGTCGGGTTTCCCAGCCAAGAGAGTGATATTTTCTTACAGGAGAGATTGCATAAACATCATCATCACACAAAAGTACTGGAGTTCTCCTTCACACGCACAGTGTGGATGGAATTCTATCTGCTGCCTTTCAAATTCCACAGCATGTTTCTCTCTCTCTCTTTCTCTCTCTCTCTTTCTCACGTCGTGATTGTGTCCTCCACCAGATTAACCTGGGAGAGTGAAATGGAGGGAAAGATAGCAGGCCCTAAGACCGAAATGAGGGAGGTAGGGTGAAAGTGAGAGACAATGAGGACAGCTCTGAGTGAATGTGGACCAGCTCGGCTTTGTTATGTAAAAAGAGAAAGAAAAGACAGAGCGCTGCGCTTTCGTGCGTTCACGGTACCTGCTGTTCCACTCTTCCCTTTTCTTTCTTTCTTCTCTCTCAATTCCTCTGAAAGAGAGAGAGAGAGAGAGAGGCCCCCACTAATGGGTCTTATCATAAGATGCCATCAACCCCACAAAGAAAAGAATGGCATGGGGTAGAGGAGAGAGATTATGCAAGACAGTATGGAGAGTTGATAAAGTTCATTGGATTTTGGAATCACATCATGGAAAGAAAAACAGTTGTTGCTCTGTGTGCAATGTGTTACACTTCTCATGAATAAGGAAATTCTGTGTTTATGAATAATGTAGATATCAGAATCAAACTGACACATTGCTTCCAAGAATGTTCAAATGCTCCTAAAGAGCTTTGTTTGTTTAGTCAGAATAGGCCTTTGGATGTGATATTTGTTTGTAAACAGGGTAATACCCATAATAATGCATGTATACTGCTCTAACAGTGCTCTAACAGTGAGGCTGTTTGGCTGTGACAGACGCGAATGCCACCCTTTCTCCCTCTCTCTCTCTCTCTCTCTCTCTCTCTCTCTCTCTTTCTCTCACTCTCTCTCTCTTTCTCTCTCTCTCTCTCTCTCTCACTCATAGCCTGAGGGCAAAACAGAGAGAACACACGTTCACACAGACACACATGCGCGTGCACGCGCGCGCACACACACACACACACACACCTAAAGGAATACTGTGTACAAGCATGCACACAAATACACACACAAACACACTCGTGCACCCACACACACGCACCCTTGACATCGTTACACCCCATTTAAGTGAGTGCTTCCGCTCATTAATAATTCATGTTACATAACACATCAAGCATGAGAGAAAAAAGCATCACTTTTGACAAAATATTTTACTTTTGTCAGGATTCTGGAATCGCTGTTTTACAACATTTATGCTACTGAGAAAATGCCAAAACACTGACATCAGGGTCGTGAGTCAATACAAAGGGTAGGGTTGTTTTGACCTTATGTTACCAGACCAGCATTTTGTTTTCTACACAGGAGAATGATGTTTTGTTTTTTGTTTTTTTTGTTTTGATTTGTTTTGTTTTGTTTTGTTTTGTCATGTCAATGCAGCTGTGACTTGCTAAGGGTCAGTGTGATGGAGTGTTTGTATGCTTCCTAGTGTACAGACGTGTTTTACGGTTATAATATTAGAGGAGAGGAAGGATCTGCCCCCCCCCCCCCCTCACCCCCCACCCTCTCTCCCCTCGCCATGGAAACGAACGTTCTGTATAATTATCCTCATCCATCACCAACACATGAAGCACACAGACAGGCCAACAGCCACCGTCTTCTCAATACACACACACACACACACACACACACACACACATAGCTGAGATGGACTCTCTCTCCCTCTATCAGGGCAGTCTACCGGGACTGTAAGTTAATGGGGTTGACTGGACCCTCGGTAACCTGTATTAGTCCCTGAGTGCCTATTTTGCCTTATATAAACAAAACACAGCAAACATGTGTTAAATTATCTCCAATACTGAATAAACATGTGATCCACTTCATGGTGGTAATGATATGCATCATCTGTACCTGTGGACATATTATATGCTGCTCTGTGTGTGTGTGTGTGTGTGTGTGTGTGTGGTGTGTGTGTGTGGTGTGCGTGTGTGCGTGTATGAGTATGTGTGTGAGTATGCATGACAAATGGCAGTCTGGTTGATTTGGAGAATGGAAACACAGACCTGCATAGCTTGATTAAGAACTTATTGGATGTGCCAGGATCCCCTCTCTGGTAATTAGCAAGCAGGAGGAACACACACACACACACACACACGCACGCACACGCGCACACAACCTTGTCTATCCAACTTCCAAATCCACTGCCTAGTACACGACTTTACCAATCAGTTAGAGACATTTTTCAGCATTAGTGTGCATAGGCTCAAAACGCTTAAGCTCACCAGATCTATAATACTAGATTTTTTCCTTTGTGGTGTCAGGTCTCTCTTCATTCTGTACCATAACTGGATTAAAACTTGTTAAACATGTCAGCCACACACAGAAAAGAGTGACAGATTACACTGTTGTAAGGTGTGTAATGCACCGTTGAGAGGAGATGTCTTACTCAGCGTTTTAAAAAATAAAGAAGAAACAAGGCAATTTCACTTACTACACAGTACTACCTGCAATGGATTAAAATATGGCATGATGAAAGTCAAAAAATGCAGATCAGAATAAGTTGGGAATAAATAGAGTTTACTGGTAGTTTTATGTCTTGTAGGGATGACTGTATTTGTATAGAGTTGTGTGAGAATGTATGTATTTGTGTGTCTTGGTGTGTATGTGTATGTGTTTTTCCTCTGTAAACCTTTTCTCTGTGTGTGTGTGTGTGCGTGTGTGTGTGTGGAGGTGTGTGGGGGGGTATGTTTCTTAACTTTTCAGTCACTTTTTTAGGCACTTCTGTTTTGAAGGGATTCCAGGCAGAGTCCAACTTTCAGAAGCTGGAATTTATCTCACATTAAACAGGCTTCAGACACACATACACACACGGCGTGCACACACACACACACACACACACACGGCACACACACACACACAAAACCCCACGGGATTGCTGAGGTCTGATAAAGAAGTAATTAAAACTGCTGGATTTTCTTTTTGTAAAAATAATTTATTTTCCAAATTTCCCCTTTCCTCCATGCAGTACTCCTGTGACATTGAGAAGTTTGTATTCATTAAGTATTTCTGTCTTTGTGTTCTGGAAACTTCCTTTTTTGCATATAGCATTTTTTAAGTTTACGTAGATTTCCCCAGACAGTTTTCGGAGCATGAGAACTAAAAGAGTGCAGAGACTCCTAAGATTTTCAAGAAGGTAGCAACTATAACCCAAGGACTTTTGAAGTCTGGGGGAATGATGTTTACCACACTCAAACTCGGCTTTACTGTATCAGCCCCGACCTGACCTCATAGCAACCGCATGACTCATGGACACCAGGACATGTATGAGTTTCAGAACAACAGTGTGACAGGTCATCACGATCCAGGTCCCATCACTTACACGTTACAAACTACACCTCTGATCTAACTAGACCTACAAATCACAGACCACTTTTGGCTGTGATCGGTGCCTTCACCTGTACACATTGTAAATGGAGCCCACAGATTCATCTGGTTTCAGGGAAACTCAACATCTCCTTGTAAGATTCCATTGCTTCTTTTATGATATCATTACCACATCCTTCGTTTTATTTTAATGACAGAATAGAGAACTACAGGGGCTCTCTGCTAAACTTATTCTCTATGCCCTAACGAACACAGACAAGTCTTTACCAGTCTTCAGCATCCATCCATCCCAAATGTACTGGGGCAAATGCAAAGAAATCCGACTCTCTGAGGAAAAAAAAACATGGGTTATAAAAAAATATAGTTTATTTTAGTGATCAGTTCTGTCCTGGTCATCTGTCTCCTAAGAGAAATACATTTATGTGCTTGTTTTTAATTTCATAAATGCTGTAGATTTTTTAGATTGAGATATTTCATGCAGAATAGCACCCATTTTCTCTTTTATACTTACAGGCATCGGTTTTTCAGAGAGGATTAAGACTAGGTTCTGAAACTGGATCATCTCTATTAAAAATTCAAAATAATTCAGGACCAATCTAAATTCTTGTCCAGGAATCCCATCCATATAACTTGATTAACGTTAGCTTGTGCAAAGCAAACTAGCAACCTTCAGTCATTGGCCAATGTATTTTTAATGCACCTATCATTTGGGTTATTAGTCTCCACATGTAAATGATGTTAACATATGGAAATGGTGCTAGTAATTCTGTCACAGCTGAAAAGTACAGCAATATTAAAGCTGAGTAATGATTCAAAAATGAAAACTTGAGTTCATACAGTCCTGCAAGTAAACTGACATTTCCTGCATCATTCTCATCTGTGACATAATGCGACAGAACACGAACTCACAGAGACTCACAGAGACTCACAGAGTCACAAATAGACAATGCGAATGAAAGCGTGTTCACTAAGCGTCGCCTCTAAAGCTTTAAACGCTAGCCGAAAAGCAAACCCTACTGACTTCTGGGAGACCTACAGGGAGACTTCTTCAAAGCATCGAGTTCAAACGGCAGCCATTAAAGGCTCATTAGCAACTGAGATGCTGTGTGGGAATGAGTGTGTGTGTGTGTGTGTGTGTGTGTGTGTGTATGTGTGTTTGTTTATGTGTGAGAAATAGAGACAGGGAGAGAGAAATTAACTATGCAAATAAATTCCTCCAACAAATGATCTTGGTTTAAAAAAAAAAAAAAAACCCAAAGAAACATGAAGGTTGAGAACATGGTTGCGACTGGAGCTTTGACGGGCGTGATTTTTTCGGTGAGGAGAGGGGGTCATCTCGACCTCTGCCTTCACTTTCTCTTCAACACGTGGTCATTATGATTGCCCAAGCTATATTCCCCTTTGCAATGCCCCCAATTACTGAGATCCCATTAGACACGCTGTGTCATGTCTCTTCTCCGTAAAAATTCACTCCTAAGAGTTCCGCTTCGAGCCAAAGACACACTAACACAAATACAAGTTGGCCTGACCCGCACTGTCTGATGTCTGGTAACATGTATATTGATCTTGCCCACGCCACTTATTACTTCGAAACTGTCTGAATCCATGTTTTTTCCTGGTGGTATGATGTTGTGTAGTGTCAGTTGATTGTTCATTGTTGCAAAACATCAGTGGAAAAATTGAATGGCAAGCTGTTTAAAAAAAGACAAGTGACCTTGCTAATCGGAGAAAAAAACAGAAAGAGAGAGACACACACAAAGAGAGAGGGAAAGAGAGAAGAATTCAGTAATCTGTCTATCCTTAGGACTTAAAAATGGCTTTATCAAAGAGTATCTTGCAGAATGTGAGAGATAATCAATGTGACTGACAGAATCGTTGTGTTGAACAAGTGTTACTGTATTCCCACACTTCGCCCGAGGTTTAGGACCACTATGTGGTCCATGCTCTTTTCAGTCTGTCTCTATTTTCTCCAAGTCTGTCCTAGACTATTATAGAAAGGTGTGAGCTACGGTGGGCTCCTCTCACTTTAATTGGTGACCCTGCTGTTTGCATTTTTCTCTCACTCTCTGGAAAAGTATTTTAGAGAAGTTCTTTGCCTGAGCTGAGGGGTTTTTTTTCGTGGCGGCTCTTTTGTCTCATCCGCGTGGACACTTTTCTCCTCGCCCGCGCCGCACAGACTCCTCGATGCAAAGCACAGCTGTAACTTCTTTTAATTTGGTATAGAAGATCTTATTAAGACCAAACTATTTCCCCAGCAGGAGTTTTGGCATCTTCTTGATTAAAGAAAAGCGGAGGGGGTTCCGGGTACGTGTGCGCGGCTGAAGGCGTAAAAAAAACGTATCCAGAGGAAAAAAAAGAGAAAAAAAACAAAGTGAGATAGAGAGACTGAGAGAGGAAAAAGAGAGTTCTTCTTGAAGTGATCACTTTGCTATGGTGCCTAAGCATTTTGCTTTCTCCTGTACTGCCAGTGGAAATGGAAGACGAGACCTTTGGCAGTAATTAAAATAGCGGCAGCCCGAGGCAGAGGATGAGTCCTGCTGTACTGAAGCCAACAGTAAAGCCGGGCTTTCGTGTGAGGTGATACAAGGGATGACCTGACTGGGAAAGCAGTCAGAGAACCTGGATTCTCCTGTGAGATGGCACACAGGTGACCTGACTGGAAATGCCTCATTTAGTGTCAGTGTAAATACCATTACACAGGGTCCAGGAGGGGGTACACGCTGTTCCACCAGAGAAATAGGTCCAATCTATCTCGAATGTGCATGCCCACGCTGAACAACATTTCCTACATTTAACAAACATGAATGGTGAAAGCTAGTTTCAGTAATAACTTTTTTAACGAGATTTTGCGTATATAGATCAGGGTAAGATGTACTGTTTGTTGATTAAGATGTCTACATGACAGGGCTTTCAGGCTACCCTGTAGGGCTCTCTTTAAAGAAACCTAAAGCATTGGAGCAAAAGAACTGCAGATACACTTACTCCCAGGCACAACCATTTCAAATTTACGTTTTTAGGATCCTTTCCACAGGTGTGCATTAATATAAGGCATAGTATACCTGAGAAAAAAAAAAATGGTCGAAATATTTCTGTTTACGAGCTTTGTTTTCACGTATCGTTTTGTAACTGAGCTGCCACTTTCTTTTAACAGTGAGTAACTAATAAAGAGGTAATCCCAGCCTTGAAAAGTAGCATGAGAATTTCCCTGTCATTTAAACCATCAGCATCTTTTCATGTTCTAGGTATTTGCTTTCAGACAAAAATCCTGTGGGAAAATCCTGCATTGTAATTGATAGCCTCCTGGAACCCTTAGGACCACCTGTCAACTCCATATGCTATGGAAAGTTTAGATGTGTGAATTTTGCAAGGAGCGAGTACCTTGGCCCCTCTCAGAAGATTGAAGAGTACCAGAATGCTTTTAAAACAACTCCTTGAGTCTCTTCCCAAATGGAAAATAACCTTGATGCTCCTAACAATAGACACTGTTACTGCTTTAAAGCGTCTCAGCAGAAACCTTGTTAGCTTGTATGAATCCACCTTTTCTATTTGATTCGCCTGTCTGGCTGTTCATGTCCAGCGACAACAATAAGAAGGGACATGCCCAAGCCTGTTAAATTGCTTGGAACATGTTTTCAAAGATTTTTTTGGAATTAGCATTAAACTAGATTTTAATCTGTGAGTCCTCGGGACGCGTGTCATCAACTTTCATGTCTAAATTTTTATCCTCGAACTTCAAGTCTAATGAGCCAGGCGCCGGGCTACCCGGCTAACACCCCCCCCCCCCCCACCACCACCACCTCCAAACTGGTTTTCTGTCTCTGCCGATTATGTTTCACTGTGCTCTCACAAGTCTCGTGTTGAGTTCTAGTAGGAATATTCGACTAAGGCTTTGCCAAACACCTTGTGACAAAACAATAGAGTCACTGTGGGGATCTCCCTCATGTTCACTGAGCTTCAAGATGCGACACTGAGGTCACAGACAGAATGAGAATGAAGACTGTGTTTTCTTCATTATATGTAAGGTAGGGCAAGAGATGCTGCCTTGAGTGGTCAAAAGTTGAGGGAGAAATTCTTGTAATCAAATTGAAGACCGGTCCAAGAGAGGCAGTTGAACTCTACCACAAGGCCAGACGACTGGAATTTTAACACTCGTATCCAAAGGTTTCAGGTTGCAATGCTTTATTCAGTTGTTTTTTTGTTGTTGTTTTTTTCGCCGGTTTCTGTGACAACAGGCTACCATAAGGCAAATTAATAGGAGAAGTCAGGAGGCGACGTGTTGGTACACCGTCATTTCTGATGCGAATTCCTCTCGACTGACCGCCTGTCAGCTTTGTTACAATGCCAGTGCTCTTTGTGTGAAGGGATTAGACGTGTGGGAAGTGTAATCCCCAGTGTCAGAAATTCCATTTAGAGTTAGGCAAAAAAAAAACAAAAAAAAAAACGGGTGGATTCCTCTTTTGTTTTCCTCTGAAGGTACCATAATTGACAAGTACATTTAAAGCTAGCTATTACAGGAGCAAGCTGTTACCTCAGATCTGTAGCACATAGATCCAGTGACAAGGGGCAAATAAAACCACATATGGGTAAAACTGTCATTACTCCTTTGTTGTTAAATATGCTACTAATGCAATCATTGTCATTTAGCCTTCACGGTGCTACCCGAGACTAGATGGGGGATATTGGATTTCATAGCAGACTGGGGAGTTCTTTTCTTCTTTTTTTTTCTTTTTCTTTTTCTTTTTTTTTTTTCTCTCCTAGAATTCCCCCCCAAGTGGTATGACATGTTTTCTTCTTCTTTGGGCTGCCTCTGAAAGCCCCTAGGGAAAGTGATACTTAGCTGCCTCATTGCATGAGTGTTACGCAGCCTGGGAGACTCTTCTTTGCAGGTAAAATGAAAAGGAGGTGTTTTTGTCTGATTTCTTTTTCTTCACACAAACTCCTTTCAAGGTTTTTTTTTTTATTTTTTTTTACTTTTTTTTTTTTAACGCACTCCCATTTAAACCTCAGGGCCTGCTGTTAAAAGAGCCGGAGAGGCTTTGCTGGAAATATTGCAGTTTTGTGTTGCACTTTGGAATATCGAATGGCATAAGTGGCTTTAAACATAAGCACCTATTTTGATTCTTCATTTCAAAATGAAAATGATTTGAAGCATTGACGGTATGATACACGATGAGGTGTGAACTGTGCTTAGAAGACTCCAGTTACTCAAAATCATCCAAACTGCCTCCCAACAATAACTCCTAACAGAGGTTGTTAAAATTTTTCACAGAAATCGGGTTTTCTGTTTTCTCAGTGTGTAACTCACAGTATAGCAAATCTCTCAGTTTTGTTTTGTTTTGTTTTTTTACCGCCTTGTCTGGTACTATGAAGGTTTAGTCCTTGTAGCCTTTATAAGAACTTTCCTAAAATGTGTGGAGTTGAGTCATCCAGCAGCAGGGTTAGTATGCTCTGTTGTTGTTGTTTGGGTGTGTTCTCAGTGGATGCCATTACCAAATCTCAGCCTTGTCTTCTCCAAGCACAAAGACCTTAGCTACCTCTTCACGGGTCTTCCCTCCACACAAAAGCCTTCCACCATAACAGCTCGAAACAACAACAAAAGGAGAACTGTACACACTGTTCCTGCATGATGAGAATCTCCATACCAGTCTTTTCAGACATTCCAGTGTTTTCCATTGAGAGACTGACCTGACCCGCTCTGCAATGCCACAACCCCCCCCCCCCCCCCCCCCCCCCCCGACACACACACACACACGCTGCCACCCCTTTGTGAAAGCCGAGTCTAAACTCTTCAGTGCAGGGTTTCCCAACTCTTGGCTATACTGTTGAGAGTATTTTAGTCATTGTGTGTCTGACTGTAGAACACGTACCACTGAACAGAAGGTACAAATGGATTGAATACTGGTTCTGATGTACAGAAGCATGTCAGTCTGTAGGTCCTCACAGAAAATGACTGTAGGAAACAATCAGCTGTGAAGAGTTTCAACCCCTGAAACAGGAAGATATAGTTAATGCTTATGTTGATCCTCTGAGGCTGAAAGTTTGCTACTAATTTACCATGCCTATTTAAGAGATCTTTATCTTTATTATTTATTTTTTACAATCCTTAATTTGGTATGCATTCAATAGATTCTCCCTCTGTTTGTGTACAGTGAAAGACAGATAATATGTCTCACCTTGCTACACTCCCTGCTTTTCTCATTGACTAGGCTTGACCACTGCCCAACTCCTAACAGAAACTCAGGTCCACTTCTGAGTACCACAGTGATGAGGCCTCACTCTTTTCAATAGACTGGGAGTGAGTTCAAGAAAGGAAAGCTCTTTCCATCTGATCAGTTCCTGCAGCAGTTGTCTTTACTTTTTCTTTCTTCTCATGTGCTGTATGTCTGATCTCTTAGAGTGGTTTTCGATCTGTACAGCCTGAGTAATACTGTTACCGAGAAAGAGAGAGAGAGAGAGAGAGAAAGAGAGAGAGAGAGAGAGAAAGAGAGAGAGAGAGAAAGAGACAGAGGGGGAGAAGGAGAGAGAGAAAGAGCATGAAATGGAATTCTTTAGTGTTGGATTTATTATGTTTCATTCTTAATTTGGAATGGGCTGGTATTTGACCACACTTAGCCTTTCAGATTATGTGAGCAGGAGAAAGGTTTCTGGCTGTATCAGAGGCCCAATATAGCAGGAGTGAAATCGACCGGTCTCACCCTCGCGCCTGCCACACATCCGTGACGAGGAACACCGTGGACGGATTAGTCATGCTTTAGCATTGGTGATATTTACACTAGCACAGGATTTCACACAGTTAAAAGCGGACCACCCCTCGGTCTTAAGACGTGCAGCTTTGGGCACGAATAATCAAATCACACAGGCGAGACCTTGAGGATGGTCTCACATGTCAAGATTTGCGATTGGAGTGTGGTTCTCGTGAAAGCCTTCATCACGTATCTTATTCTCTGTTTAATCTACTCTGATGTGTATGTGAATTTTCCAATGTATTTCTCTTGTCTTTTTTTTTTTTTTTTTTCCAGAGGACCAGCTTCCACATGGGTTCCCCAGTATAGACATGGGTCCACAGCTGAAGGTGGTGGAACGGACCCGAACAGCGACCATGCTTTGCGCCGCCAGTGGGAACCCCGACCCAGAAATCTTCTGGTTCAAAGACTTTCTGCCCGTTGACATCAACAGCAGCAATGGCCGCATTAAACAGCTACGATCAGGTACATGAGTCCACCCCTTAACACTCACAAATCTCTGAATGAAAGGTACCTTAGTATCTACAGACAACTGCTTTTTTCTGAGAACATCTGAGAACAACACGGAGGATAACTGACAGTCCTGTTATTTTTTCAAGTGTATCGTAGGGAGTGAAACAGGCGGGTAAGGATGCGATATAAAATCAAATTTTTGCCTCTCATTTTATAGGCCATTAAATGATAAAAATATAAAAAATAAGCCTATGCATGTTCTATTTTTAACTCTGAGCATTGCTCGTTTTCTGATAGAGCTCCCCTCACAAATACAGAGGGTTTCGTTTTAAGGGAGCGTAGTGAATACAGAGAACCAGGCCCATCAGCGGAAGGGAAGTCAAGCGGAAAGAAAGAGAGAGATAGTGAGAGAACCCCTGAGCCTGAGATCTGTAGTTTAGGAGACGTCACAAATACACGAGCTGCTCGGCCCTTCGTCCATAAACACAATCTGCTTTTTCATTTATAGAAATAAGTTTTGAAACCTGAACCTAGAGGAAATCTCAATGTGACGCATTTGTAAATGGATCGATAGTCCACATGGCTCTCCACTGGACGGATGTATTTCAGCCATCACCACGGAATTACCATTCTCATGTGGCTTGTTCTTACTCTAATTTGGAGAAGGAGCAGGAGAGAGAGCACGAGAGAGAGCACGAGAGAGAGAGGACAGTCATTCTTTGGATAAGTCAGGGCTTGACATTTACTCCAAAGGTTTCTCCCATTTATAACCAAGCCCCTAGGTAAAGACAGACACGCTTGCTATGGTGACACATGACAGCAGAGCAATTTGTTTCAATTAGGTCCATATCCCCATGTCAGTTCTTCGTTCTTCCTTGTTATCAAGCCCAAAATGAACACATTCCTATTTAAACAATTCATCTCTGAAATGTAAACCGAATGGATTTCCTTTCATCGCTGGACGTTTATGTAAATGATTTGTTTTGATATAATCCATTATTCCATTCTGATATGAGGGGAATTGCTTTTAAATAAGCAATACGAGTCAAGCACCGTCATTCTATCAAGAAATGCTAATAGAAACTATTTTCAATTTATGACCTCTGCACTCCCAGCACAAAGTGACAGAAAGAAAAAAAAAAGAAGAAAAAAAAATATAGTTCTAAATCCTTTGCACACAGCGTGACCTAATCCACCCTAGAACATGTCATTGCGGTACTGTAATTACTGTCAGGCCAGTCAAACCAGGGATTCATCATTGGCCATCGTTGTTCATCGATCAGCCGTGCGTTTTTAATGCGGGCCACATGATAAGCAAACAGAGACGATTCACACCAGGATCTGATAAGCAGGTTGGGAGTTGGAGGGGGAGCGGATTAATGTCTCTAGCAGTGGCTTAATCCTTCAGCCTCTTTCTGGGAAACTCAGCCAGACAAACCGAACACTACATGAAATGAGTTGAGTAACATCTAGAGCCAAGAAACTCAAGCTAACGCCCTCCGGCCATTTTGTACATCAGCAAGGAGCTATTAGTGTCCAAGGCTGTAGTCTCTCAACTCTCCACGGCACACGAGCCGAAAAATAGGTTCAGCGTTATGCTCTACGCAAGTCAGATGATTAAAATTTTGTGTAATGCCCAAAGAGGACACATAAAAACCAAATTGATTTATTCAAGAGAAATTTTTCATTTATCTCATGGCTACCATTATAGATAGTTTTACCTTTAACTATCTGTACACAGAATAAAGGTCAGGAAAAACTTCTCAAATTTATCGCTGTTGGAGAAGTGAGCAGTAACACCGTTTGGGGAAAAAGAAAAAAATAAACAGATGGTTTTTGGGGGAAAATAACTCACCTCAGGTCATGGTGAAAACATAGTAAAAAAAAAAAAAAATCATTACTATTTTTCACGATGACTACGCTACACTGCAGACCTACTCAAAAGACTTCGAGACCGACCCTGAACAGAGAGCTCCGGTGAAACGTGGAAGGTAGTCTGTCTCTCTTTGCAGGGAAGAGTCATCATTTTCTGGGTGGTCTCAGTGTAACTCAGGCCCTCTGTAAAGCTGCTGATGCCCTAATGAACCAGGCCACACAGCTTCCCAAAGGTTTCCTCCCAGCTCTCAGACCTCACCTTAATATCTGCTTCTCCTGGTTTTTTTTTTTCTACAGTGACTAATGGTTGGATCATTATCCAGATCTTTGTCATCTGCATAATATCCAACAGAATGCACTGTATGTAACCTATGACTCAGTGTTCCCCAAAAATCCCTCTCTACTAACAGCCAGGAAAGCATTTTTGTCCGAGTACAAGGAAAATGTTTTGAACTTTATGAGTTCTGTTCAGTTTTTTTTTTTTTTAAAGATGATTTTAACATGGAGCCTGTTTTTTTTTCCCTGATGAGAGCACATCCACTAATGGATGGTCTAACAAGTCAGGAATTTTTTTTTTCACTTCAAATTTGCCCGTTAGATCTGAACAATACAGTGCAGCTCTCCAAATTTGCCCTTGTCAGAGTTGAGGAGTGTTAGATTTCTTTGTATTGCATCAGTTTTTGTTTTTTTTTTTCATTCTGAATGTGTTAGAAAGTTAGAGAACATAGTAGAGCAGTGGAGAGTGGATGTCTAATGAATGATATACAGAATATTAGCCTACAGGGAGAAGAAAGAAGCAGCCACATATGATAGCCAGTAATATATGCCAGACAAGCACTAAGAAACTCAGCTCATCTCTGGTGGATATAGCCACGTACAGGCAGAGCCCTAGTCCAGCTGTCCTGTAGTCACTAATAATGCCAGCTACTTGTCCAAAGTTGCCTTCCTTTTATTTTATTTCATTTTATTTTTGTCAGCAGTCGGACACTGTGTTGTTTATTATTTAATTTACAGAGTACCCCTTCTGATCTGAGTAAAGTGCACAATGACACTTCTCAAAACAAAATTCCTTCCTTCTGTTGTTTCTTTCTTTCTTTCTTTCTTTCTTTCTTTCTCTCTTTCTTTCTTTCTTTCTTTCTCTTTTTCTCTCTTTTTCCAGCTCTTAGACCTTGGTACTAATGCTTCTCTTTAATTTTATTTGCATTCAAATTACCTCACCAGGTGGTACACCAATCAGAGGTAAGAATGCTGAGGCGAGAAAATGTCCAGTTATGTCATCCCTCTATCCCTTCTCCTTTCACCTCACAATGTCCCCATTGCCTCTCTCTCTCTCTCTCTCTCTCTCTCTCTCTCTGTCATCTCTGACTGATATCTTTTCAACTTCAATGCATGATCGTCTGTCAGTCTGTCTCATTTTCCCACTTTCAAAACTGATTAAACATGACAATGAAAAATCAAAATCAATCAATAAATCCCTTTTAAACCACACTGAGTAGTTAAAAAAAAAAAAGAAGATAAACAACATGACATATGGTCAATATGCGATTTGGTCTACATGCAATCTTTAAAAAAAAAAAAAAAGAGGATTAAATGAGACTTGAGAATTTTTAAAAAGATAAATGGAAAGCAGAATTGAATCTTTGAAGCTGGGTAGTGTTGCTTTCTATGGTTTATTTTAGGGATGTCTATTGCTATGGAAACATTTTGTTCAATGTGAAAAGACCTTTGCATTTGCCTTTGAAGATTGACAGGCAGTGTGATAAGAGACAGTGAGGTGTCGTATGAAGAGTGACCTCTGTCACAGCTCAGAAAGTCGATTCCGCAGAAAAAGAGAAAGATCATCTTCGTAATTTGGATCAATAAAAGATCTTGAGGTTGTAAAAATTGTTTAAAAAGAACTTAACCAAGCTCTAAAATGCAAAAAAAAAAAAAAAAAAGTAATTCTTTGGACAGAGGTTAAGCAGCTTCTCATACAATGAAGCGTCAGAGAAACTGAATATGGGCAGAAGAAAATTGTTACTTTTCCCAAGATCACAGAGAATGTTTAAGTTAGGTGTCCAATCAAAAAGACACCAGAGAAAAAAAAAAAAAGACGTGAAACACAAAAATGATTCCATGAATTTAAGCTCGCCAAGAGACAACCCTGAGAATCTCCTCATCCCCTCCCGGAAAACAGTGCCGGAGCGTAGCATTGTGTGGGGCAGTGGATATTCATGTGCAAGCCTGAAGGGATGAAAACTGAAACTGAGGGAAAGGGCTTAATATGGGTCACCTGTTCAAATTCTGACATACTGACTGCTGCTAATATTAAAAGACATATACACATATGATGGGAAAGAAGCTCACCTGTGGTTGTGTGTGTGCGTGTGTGCGTGTGTGCGTGCGTGCGTGCGTGCGTGTGTGTGTGTATGTGTGTGGTGTCCGACTATGCGTGTAGTAATATGTGTCTGTATAATTGACACATGGGGATTTACTGATGCAGGTTAAAGCACTTTCCCTAGCATCCCATGCACCCATGGTCTTTTAATTCTATGTTCGATTAACCAGCACTGTACATTCTATTAAGCCACATTTCATAATGCATTTCAGGAATAATTCTGAAATATATTTCAACATCTTTTGATATTTTTTTTTTAAATAAGTGCTTTCACAGCTCACAAAATGCATGAAATGTCATATTAAGGAGGCTATCATATTACAATAACACTTTTTTTGTTGTTGTTAATGTTAACTTGCTACCCTTCTGTTCAAAATTTGGTGTCCATGGTTTATTCGATTCTGTGATCACATCGTTTAGAGAAAAAATAAAAAGGTCTTTCAAATGAACCAGCTGAAGAATCAGGTAAGGGATGGTTTGGACTGGACAAGCCTGGCGGCCTGGTTCTGCCATGTCTGTTCGTTTAGTCCAAACATATTTGTTATGCTCGTCCATTCAAAAAAACGTTTTTTTTTGTTTGTTTGTTTGTTTCTGACCCCACGCCAAGGCCCAATAATGTAAACGATCAATGTTTGGGAAAAATCTCAAAGTCCCAAGGAGTGTTGAAAACCATCAGCGCTGAAGAATGAAGGAATTGATTAGTTATCTGTGAATGATTGATTTGTGAGTCTGTGGCTTTAGAGAAGACAATGACTCGGGTCATGACACCTGTAGAAGACTTATTGAAACGTCAGGTTTATTGACCTGTCAGTCTGGCCTTGTTTATGGGTCACATTCCCCACTAATGGAACACAAAATGACTTTAAGGGACTTAAAAGGTCCCTGACCATTGAAAAACCATTTGCGTGTCTTCAGCGGTTTGGACAGAAATCCACAATCTGATGTTCTGTTATGACTGTGATTATTGAGAATGACACAGAGATTTTAAACCTATTACAAGACAAAACCCAGGCCTCTAACCCTGTCTCAGATACTAGTAAATGATCCAGTTATGAACTTTGAATAGACCTGTTGACAGCCCCAATACTGAACTGTTTTAAAAATATTAGCACATCTAAAGCCAAGAGCAGATATGATGTAGCTGTTTCAGATTTTGCATTTAAACCCTGTTTCTCTATCTGCTACTTTTTGCCAAGGATAGGAGTAGTTTCAGCTGGTGCTAATTTGCTTTTGGAGATGAGACACATGTTTGAATTTGCCATTAGATTTTGCAATATCAGCAAAAAGCATTAAAATACATCATTTTACTGTTGCAGTATGTGCATCTGCAGACAGCGGTGTGTGTGGGTGTGTGTGTGTGTGTGTGTGTGCGTGTGTGGCCTATTTGGTGTTCGCCTTTAATTTTCTTTTCTGTTGACACTCTTGATCTTGTTTTGGCTGAAGATCAAGTCAGGGCTCGTAAGTCAGTCGAGGTACTGCTTTTACTGCTGTCTGAGGCCATGCAGTTTGGTGTGGGGTTAGGCGTGTATGTTTGTGTGTGTTTGCGTGTGTTTGCGTGTGTGTGTGTGTGTGTGTGTGTGTGTGTGTGTGTGTGTGTGCGCGCGCGCCTTACATGTCTGACGGAACGTCCTCTGTCTCCAGGTGCACTGCAGATAGAGAACAGCGAGGAATCGGATCAGGGGAAGTACGAGTGTGTGGCGGTGAATAGCGCGGGCACACGCTACTCCGCACCAGCAAACCTCTACGTGCGAGGTAAGCTCTCCACTGCCGAACCTGCTCACTGCTGGGCACCTCCGTGCAAGAGCGTGGGGGAGGTGGATGCATTGCTATCATCCTTCATTGTTCTCCTTTCAAATTTAAGTCCTGCCCACAGCTAGTGTTCCAGTCAAGACAAGATCTTGACAACTGTTTGTCAACAGTATTCAACATCGAATGATTCACACAGTTTGTTTGGGTTCTGTGTTCCAAAAATGATTTTTTTTTTTTTTTTTTTTTTTATGGATTTATGGTTTTGTTTGTGTATATTTTGTCTCTTCTTCATTTGTTTGTCGAGATTGCTTCATAAACTAGATTTAGAGGCGAATTCTTTTCAGATATAATAAATAGTTTATATGACTTCCCCTGCCCTTTTTGAAATACACATATTGTCAACAGAGGTTAAACCAAGGTCAGTTTATGTGCCACACCGTCTAGGTTATATTGAGGGAGCAGGCAACAAGTGGAGGCTTGTGGGTAAAAGGAAGGAGACACCTGGACTACTGGTGTCTTTAAAAGGGGAGCGGAGAAAACACCACCCCCAAGCACAAAACACACACACACACACACACACAAAGAGAGAGAAAGGTTAGGGGCTTTTAGAGCACACACCATTTCTTCCTCTAATAAAGCCATCAGTTTTGTTTCGTTAGGGAGGTCCAGACCTGACTTAGCTACTGACTCTTTGTCAGAGTTCTTAAAGGCAACCTTTGGCATATTTTCCTTTGACTAGAATGATTAACACAGATGGTTCCTTGACAACGAAATGTTAAATATAAAGTAAACAACAAAGCCTTTGAGTGTATCATAAATAACAAACAAAGTCTGACATTAATATAATTCAAAGTTGTGGAGCAAGAAGACGTACCTTTTGATTTAGTTTTGATTTATGGATTTGGCTATAAGGCAGGAATTATAAAATCATTTTCCTGTTCGTTTTCCATCACTGTCCTGTTCAGCCTTGAGTGGGCCCATGTGCAAGTGTGTGAGGCGTAAGGAGGAGGTTGTTTTGTGTGTATGTATGTGTGTGTGTGTGTGTGTGTGTGTGTGTGTGTGTGTGAGAGAGAGAGAGAGAGAGAGAGATACCCATGTCCAATGGAAAAAAACTGCACACAGTTTTTGTTGTCTAAAGCATTTAAAGCAACAGCAGAGGTTGCAGGCAGGCACGTGTGGTACCTAGGCTGTGGTGTATATATATATGTGTATGTGTGTTGGTGCGTTTGTGTGTGTGTGTGTGTGTGTGTGTGTGTGTGGTGTAAAAACAAGAGAAAATCTCAGAGAAAGGCCAGTCTTCTCTCATAAATTGGCCTCACCTCCAACCATGACTCATTGTCTGATAAAGGCATCTTCGGAAAAACTCATATAAAAGAAGATACGTATGAAAAATCACATCCGTTCAATCCTCACCAGAGTCTCTCTTCCCCTTTGATCTGAGCTCAGACCACACACACACACACACACACACACACACACACCTACACTCTCACAAAATCTCCACAATCAGAATCTTGCATTTGATGAATGACATTTAATATATATGTATGAGTGCTTGTAATCAGCCTCTCTAACTTTTGTTTGTGAAAGGTGTGTGTGTGTGTGTGTGTGTGTGTGTGTGTGTGTGTGTGTGCACGCACGCACGTGCACTTGGTGTGCTCTTTCACATAGCGTGTGAGGAGCTTTTTAGATACAGCTGATTGTTGAAGGAAGAAATTCTCTTTTTCTTTTTGTTTTTCAAAATAAAATTGTTCCTCGTCTTTTTAACCGATGTCATTACCCATTTGTACACAATATTACCGATAAACATCATGCCTCAGCCTTCGCAACCGAGTTGGTGGTACCAACTTTTATGAGACTTTCTGTGATCTTCTAGAGTTTCTGTTGAATGCTTGTTTGAACTAACCTTTAATTTTCCTACAGGAATATGGAACTTATTTCATTTTATATGTTCTAACCTACAAAAGGTCTCTTCTGGTCATTGTTTGTGGGCTTTGGGTGTGTGTGTGTGTGTGTGTTTGTGGGGGGGGGGGTGTAATCTTCTCTCCACTGTGGAATTTGTGTCTCTTTTCTTTTTTTGGTCTTTATTTTGAACATGTGTTTTGGTGTCATCTCAACATTTATTTTAAGGGTGTATACGTGTGGATGCGTGTATTTTGTTGCACTGATTCTGTGGTCACTGGAGAATTAGTCATATACACAGACTGTATATGGGAGTGTTCATTCCGCAAATGCTTATCCTGGTTTCAAAAAGAAGTCAGTCATTCTCACATGCTCTGTATTTTTTCGTGTGCTTTATTGCTTTATCATAAGGTGACCCACAAGGACTATTCTTGGGGGCTCAGTTACAATGATTATGTTAATGTTCTGTCATTTTGTTTGTGTGTGTGTGTGTGTGTGTGTGTGTGTGTGTGTGTGTGTGTGTGTGTGTGTGTGCATATGTGTAATTGTTTGTGTGTCCTCATGTGTACGTCTGTGTTTGTGTGTGTGTGTACGTGTGTGTGCACGCGTGTGTCTGTGTGTATGTGTGAACACACATGTGTACCTGTCTCTGAGGGAGGAAGAGATAATGATTCAGTGAAAAAGTGAGAGAGAAAAGGAAAGCGAGGGGAGACATAAAGAGGTTATGCGTACCTATATGTTGTCAAATGATTTCGTATGCATGAGCGCGAGGGGCACGCGTATGTCTCGCATAGCGCGTTAGCATATAGCGGAGCACAAAATGTCCAGCGTCAAAACCGTCCTTCATTTGGTTTACACCCATCGCGAAGGGTCGAAAAACCAGTCTAGTGTGTGATGCAACGACAATAACTTATTCAGAGGCCGCACAGCTATTTGTATTCAGATCCCTCTCTCTCTCTCTCTCTCTCTCCCTGCCCTCTAAAGGATTCAACGGACAGAATAAATGTGTCCATCCAACCTGCTGGACACTGCTTCCTTTGTGTGTTTAATGAAGTTCATTTGCCAGCGGGCCCCCAGTCGCTTGTGCCATCTTATTTCTCCAGCCACGGCTCATGTGTCTGAGAAGCTTATGGGCTGAAGAGAAGTGTGTTAGCGAGGGAATGGGTTTCTGTGTGTTTGTGCTTGTGGATGTATGTACTGTCTTATTCAAGAGAGTGAGTGCTCTGTGGGTGTTTTGTGTGTGTGTGTGTGTGTCTGTGTGTGTGTGTGTTTTGTGCGTGCATTTTGTATGATTTTTTTTTTTTTGTATTTTCACATGCGTATCGATGCTCAATGTCATTGTTGTCTACATGTTGTCTTCGTCATTCTCTCTTTTATGGATAAGCAGAATATTTGCCTGTTTTACTCTCTCTGTTTCTCCTTGTTTTCTTCCTCCTCCCTTTTTTTCTTCTGTTGTATTGTTTTCTCTCCTTTGTCTTTTCTTACCTCCCTCCATCACCATTGCACTCTGCCATCCAAAATCAATCCACTCTTCATCTCTCAGACCAGCGGGAAGGTGCGTTCTTTTCTCTCTCTCCCTCTCTCTCTCTCTCTCTCTCTCTCTCTCTCTTTTTCTCTTTATCGTCCCACGCGGAGGGCCAGTGGACCAGAGCTGTGACCACGCCCTCGGCCCCGCCCCAAAACCAGAATCTGTCTCTCAGAGGCTCCATGCATAGAAGAATTTTCTAAAACTGCAGTCCCTAACCCACCCACCACTTACCCTCATGGCTGTACTGCTTGCCTGTGAAACCCCAATCACTGTCGCATTCTTTAAGAATGACTCTCTCTCTGCATGTGTGACCTGTAGCCAGATTAGTCATCTTACTTATTTCATTTTTTTAAGCGTTGCATGTCTAATGCTTTGTCAATTGCATCTCATTTTTTTTTTGCCCGAACCTTTGTTCGTCTTCAATTTTGGGGTTGGGGTTTTTGATTTTCATTTCATGGTTCTTATGTTTTAGATGCTCCAAGCTAAATTCCTTATTGTTGTCTGTCTCCCGAAAACATCTGTTTAGTACAGACGTGCCTCAGGAGATGGAAATTAGATGGTTTAATTGTTTTTTATCTCCGTTGCTTGTTTTGTGGAGTTATTGCATCAGGGGTCCCAAAAAAAAAAAACATAACCTCATAGAAAGCAAGTTTGTGTGGTGTCACACTTTATGAGGGGCTGGGAAGGAGAAGACATGGCTTTTGAATGTATTGTAGCAGCATCAGCAGAGTGTTTTTATATTGTAGAGTCCAGCATTAGCCTTAAGAATCAGTCCTGTTTACATTTGAGTTCAAATTTCATTAAGTATTCCCCCCACCCTCGTGCGCTTAGCCTGTTTAGGAAGGGGGGGGGGGCGGGGGCAGGGGGGTGTCTTATCCTGGTTAGCAGCAGAAAAGCCCTTGGCATTTTTGAGTATTTAAGCTAGCTAAAGCAGCTTTGATTGTTTATTTTGGAATCAAGCTCTCACTGTTGGCTTCAGATTTAGGCCCGTGAACAATAGAAGCCAAGGACGGAACGGACTAGCATGAAAAAAAAAAAAGGCTTTTTTCAAATGTTGTTTTGTTTGTTTATAGAACTTTGTTAGTTTTCCATAGTCCCCTCTTAGCGGTAAATGGTTGAGGAAACTCCTACTTGTGAAAGGGATTTGGTATTCGTTTAATTAAGCCAGAACTGAAACCAACCTCTCAAAGAGGAAACTGCTGTTTAAATAAGAATGGTGCTACTTCTGTTTTTATTATTATTATCATTATTATTATTATTATTATTAACTTGAGGAAGAAAATAATTTGTTCATTTGGTTAGCTAATAATTCAGTTTAGTAAAGAAAGAAAGAAAGATAGTCTATGATTATTCCTTGTTCGCTCTCATTAACTGCATACCTGAAGGTTTGTAGACTATACTGAGAAACGCATTCAGTAAAGTCAGTCTACTCTGGTTTCCCTTTCAAGATGTCATTGGTCTAAGCTGTTGCTATCCTCATACACAATGTTGTATGTGTATATGTTGCGGTTCAAGGCTGTTAATAGCTTATTGTCTTCAGCAAAACATTGCATGTGTGAGATGTACAGTAAACTGTATATCAACTGTCGTGTTTACGAAAGCATCCATCTCATTGGCTGCTTGTAAAATGGCTTCTGTGTGCTCTTTTGTTAAACGGTTTTTACCTGCTTTTCGGTTGACTAGTGCTTAAAGGTTCCTTGTTTGTTTATCTTGGGGGAGTTCATTATAGACCAGCAGTCCAGCTTTTATGAAGAGTCATGGGTAAACAGAGCAGGAGACGCTCCTTGCTCTGGTGGCAGCATTGAGTCTAGTTTTGTTCAGCTGGTGTGGATTCACTTTTTGATCAATGCTAGTTTTAGAGAGAACACCAATGGAATACTTTCAGTTGTATCGATCAGATAAAAATTACATTCTCTGGACTGCTTTGTAAATTAATGGAGGGTTTCTCTTTTGTTCTTTCTTTCTTTCTTTCTTTCTTTCTTTCTGGTTGTTTTAGTCCATCGGGTGGGGTCACACAAGCATGCTCTCCTGACTTCAGTTCCTGTGGCTGCTTGCTTGTCTGTTGATGCTTGTCTTGTGTCTGTGGGGTTGCATGAATGGCTTAAGGTTGTCTGTGCTTCCAATGCACCCCTCTCTCTCTGTCTCCTGCCTTCCTTCCCTGTCACAGACCTTGTCACCCCCCCCCAAATCTTCTCCCCACTTACCCCTTGGCCACTTCTCCCACAGCATGCCAGTAAGGCCAAAATTACTATATGCCTGTGTTTTACCAGCCAGTCTCACAATTATGTTTCCAACACACCCAGATTGCTTCCAGTGAGATCAGTGATTGAAATCAGTGTCCTAACTAATGGGGATCTTACTGCTTTACGTTTCATAGATCTATACTCACCATTAACCAGTTAGCAGATAACTCCACCTCAATGTACATTTTTCTGATAAAAACAAATCCATCCTGCTGTGACCATTCTCCATGTTCATGAGAAATATCATCCTCTTTATGTACACAGTGACTAACTCACACGCTGGTGTCTCCTGCACTGTTGGGCACGTTCAATTTCCCGCCGATTTACTAAATCTAACACACTTACTTGTGTTCTGTGAGTCTTTGATGCCAGATGCCACCTCCTGATTTAAGAGTAGAAAGACAGAGAATCTATAAACCTCAGTGTTCATTTGACTTGAGTCGAATAATGCAACATCAACGAGAAATGTGCATTCACATGCACAGACACACATAGATGCAGACAGTTCAGTGTCTGAATTTTTATAAGAATAGTCATCTTCAGGGAGTTTGCAGTATTGCAATATAAGTCATGGTATATTTGAAGTATAAGTCATGGAGCTTTACTCCAGGTAAAACTCTAAAATTAGGTACCATTCTGCAAAAAAAAAAAAGAAAACGAAAAAAAAAAGATTAGATTCACATGGTTATGAGCTCAGCAGAAGTCTACATATAAGCAAGTAGTGGCTAAATTTTGTTACCAAGTAAAATTAAATTCCAGTTTTCCCTCTATTAATGCAAATGTCCTTTATTTCTATTACTGTGCAGCCAGGTGCTGTAGATAAAGTCCCTTGCTTAGCCCTGACTGGGCCTTATCTAATGATTTTCTTTCTCTCTTTCTTTTTTTTTTTCTGCGGGTGACTCTACCCGGAGGAGAAGGAGGGAGAGGCCGGCAGCTCTCATATCTCATCTCGTATTCAAGTCACATAAATACTGAGAAATAACATTTTGGTTCTCTGCCTGTTTCCAAACCCAAGCCTGACAAAATGATATAGATGTTAGTCAACTTTCACTGAGGTGGCCGTGTAAATGAACATTTTTTTAGCCTTTTTTAGCCACACCCTCCTCCTATGGTAAGCTAAAAAAAAAAAAAAATAATAATAATAACAATGAAAGTCATTTTAATAGCTTTGGCTATTAAGAGACGTGATTTAAATGTTTCATATTAAAATGCACTTAGGTCTGCAGCACATCCCCCAAATGAAATCGCCTGTATCTGAGTCTCGAGCATTTCTCCATGCTGAGACAGTTGAGAAAAGAGCTGGTATTTATAGCTCTTTCTCTCGCTCTCTTTAGGCGCTATCAGACTGCTGCTTACTGATGATTAAGAATCACAGCTCTGCCTGTGAAGGAGTCATTTTGCAGTGGAATAATGCAAGTGCTGCAGACCATCTCTGTGTGTCAAGAAATCAATAAGCAAACAGAAAATGAAGGTCTGGCTCTAGCTGTTTACACATATAAACCATTTGGGGTCCACAGTCACACAAAAGTGTCATAATTAATGTTTAACTCCTAGAAAATCTACTAAACTATGATCTATAACAAAACATATATCTGTAGAATGAAACATATAAACTTCCAACCATGGTGTTGTTTCATTTAAGTTTCATTCAGGTGTTGTCCCAATGGTTTTGTGAGGCAGATGCAACACTGGGTCAAGTTTTGAGGTCACTTCCTGTATACCTGATTGGACAGCACTCTGTGATATCACACTTGTTTTTGAGTCTGTCTCCTTGGAGCCCAGGACAACCAGCAGTATATTTTCATCTCACTTATGCTCTCTGTACATAAGACATCCTGCTTCTGTGCAGAGCATGGCTTAGGCACTGCTAGCCAAAAATCTCAGTGTTTCAGTATTCTTGACTACTGTTACATTCAAAGATTCTGACACTTATTTTTAATGGTCGTCTTTTTTCCCCATTTATGAAAAAATGCAGTTAGCTACAATGATACTAATTCATATTCTTCCCCTGCCACACACACACACACACACAAACAAAAACTTAGTGATTCAAAGGCACACTCTGTGCTTTGAGAATCCTCCATTTAATTGGCTGCCACAAAAAAAAAAAAGAAAAGAAAAGAAAAGAAAAGAAAAAAAAACGTTCCTCTCAAACAACAAGTGAGAAGAATGAAGAAAGTTTCGGATGAGATCCAGACATCATACCTGTAACACACAAAAAGACACTCAGAATGAGCACAACCGTAGCCCAGTTCTGTCAGCCACTGGGTACCTGACTGCAAAAGGATTTTGTTTTGCCCGTCACTGTCTTAAGGCTCAGAAATGATGCAGGGAGAAGAAAAAATAGAAGCTTCTAATCTAAAAAAGGGTGTCCTGTGAATAAGCTCCTAGCGGGAGAGTAATGACTGAATATGTTGGGAGACTGCACTTTGTGCTTAAATTGCTCTTTAGGATTCTCACTTCTCACTTCTTGAGCATCTTTGGATAAGGGAAGGGGGGAGGGGGGGTTGGGTTGGTGACTGTAGTGTGAACCATGTATATTTAATGCAAAGAGAGTACCAAGGCTTTCATTTGAGTATAATGTGGAAAACTTGGCAGCACTTTAGATGAATAGCAATAGGGTGAGTCCACTGGACTGCAGACACAAAGTCAAATGTTCTAGGAGTTACCGCAAAGAGCTACTTTAATGCTTCACAAAGCCAAATATTAAATCCTCCAAACTGAAAGAAGAGTTGGAGATTAATGCACACTTTATAAATGTTACAATACGTTGTAAAAACCTTGAAAATGTTACATTGACTTTTGTGTTCTTTTTATTTGGTGACTGTGTTTATCAAAAGGCTTAATATCCCTTTAAAGATTCAAAGAAATGTTAGAATTGAGGAGCAACAGGTCAGTACAATATTAGAGTTGGTAAATGTACACCCTGTGAGAGAAAGTTCATAAAGCGACTTGGTACTGAAAGCTGCAGTGCCAAATCTAATTCCATCCAAGATATAGGAACTGGAGGCAAAAATAAAGATGCACTGACTTTCTGTCTTATCATTTTCAATGTGCAACACAGGTCATCCAGGCTTTTTGGTATGCTCTTGTGTGGCCTAAAAAAAGAAAAGAAAAAAAAAAGAAAAGAAAAGAAAAAAAAAACACCCAGAAGGCTGGTGATTGGTCGATGAGAGGTTCCTGGATATAGTAGTGTACAGCCAGAGCCATGCCTTACTGGCCTATATTGTGGTTGTTTTCCTTGTCCTTTTCAGTCTCTACAGTGTCTCAATAATCTCCTTAGTACAATTGTGCCATGTCTCTACAACATTTGCTCTCGCCCCGCAGTCCGGCGTGTTCCACCTCGCTTCTCCATTCCCCCAACCAATCAGGAGGTGATGCCAGGAGGCAGTGTTAACCTCACCTGCGTGGCAGTAGGTGCACCAATGCCTTATGTAAAGTGGATGGCAGGTGACGTAGAGCTTACCAAGGAGGAGGAGATGCCCATTGGCCGAAACGTGCTGGAGCTCACCAACATCCGCCAGTCAGCAAATTACACCTGCGTGGCCATGTCTTCACTTGGCATGATTGAGACCACTGCTCAGATCTCTGTCAAAGGTGAGAGGATTTGGTGTGTGTGTGTGTGTGTGTGTGTGAGATTGGTAGATTTATTTCCAAATCTTTCAGAGCTATGCACACAACACTGTCAATGACCATGTATAACTTTTACTGTATACCTCACTTGTTTTCTGTATGAACGAATTGTGTTTAACCATGCTTTCATAGTTTCTAATTGTCATATTAGCAGGCCTTATATTGGATTTTTTTTTCTAAAACAGTCTTACCATCATGATTCTGTCTGTATTAGGAAACGAAGAGCAAGAGTTATGCACAGTCTTGATGTATTCAGTCATGTTTACTCTGAGGACTAGTGAATGGTCCTCGCCATGGCTGAAAGCTTTGTCAGAGCAGCTGTTCATTCACTCCTTACAATTGTACTGAATGTAACCGTGACTAGGAATAACACAAAGTGCTGTTTTCATCAGACGCTATCCTGAGATTAGAACTGTGAAAGAAGAGGCCTGATTAAAAATGAAAAAACCTGGGTATTCCCAGTTACCACCAGATAGTGCATGTAATCACCCTCATCAAAGTTTCATCAGCTGAAATTTGATGACTAACTTTCTCCCCTCCTCCTCCTCTTCCCGGGAACAGCTGCCGCTGAGAATGTTCACCATAACCAAACATTATGGCAACAGTCTAATCACTGCTTTTAACTTTGCGGCTGAAATTAAACTCTGGTTAGAAATATGTCGGTTAACTCAATTTGAGCTTGTAAATATAATGCACGGGTATGTCACAAATGTGTTAACTCAAGAGAGAGTTTTATATACACAGTTCAGCATACCCTGTTCTATAAAAGGAATGTACGATTAGGTTAAAATTAGGTTATATAAATATATTCCATCCCATCATTCTCCATGGAATTTTTTTACTACCGACTGAAACACCGCAGATCTGAGGTATTTGAATATCAACTTTACAGATCTCTTTTCCTCACAAGGATAATCACATGGATCTCCTTTAAGTGGAGTCTTATTAATTAGGAATTTAAAATGAAGCTTTTATTATGATTTTTAGATTATTTCTTGAGAGGTAAAACATGTTGCATTGCGCTCACAGAAAAATGATACAGAAAATGTCCTTTTTATATACCAAGACATTCTGAAAGACAATAATGCTATGCCATTACAGTTCTGTGCGGTAATGTAATGTTGGTTAGCATACTTCTAATCCATTATGCATACCCTGGTATGAAGAACGTCTCTCTCTGTTTCTCAGCTCCACCTTCATACGTTTTAGTGTTAGATTCACTTACAGCTTAGGGAAATGGGACGAGTCTCAGATTCCATGGATACACCAGATGTTTTTTGTTTTTTTTTCTACAGCAGATGTTGGGCTTTAAGTTCCATATGGTGAATCTATGGCCATCGCGTCGTGTTCCTACCGAACCGGCGACCAAGCTTTTTTTTTTTTTTTTCCCAGTCTTTCCCATTCTGTTTTCCTGCTCCCTGTGCCACCTTCAGTCGGATTATGACGAGCGCGTGACAGGAAAAGTCATTTAGAGTCATTTCCTGGTGCAATTTGATTACAAGGGAGGCACTTTTCCATTTGGTTGTGAAAATAGAGAGACCTGAGAGTAACAGACCATTAAAGCTGGGCACAGTGGTGATAATGGAAATGTTTACCGCGCGAGACATACGTTTTAAAGAAATCTTTCCGCTTTCTGCTAGCTTCATAAAATTCAAGGCTCTGTCATTTACTTCGTCTTTTCAAACCAGAGTCTCTCACGCTGCTCTTGTACCTGCTCTCAAAGGTAACCATATATGTCAAAAAAGATGACGGTAAAACGCCGAGTTAAGTGCTGTGACGTGACATAAAAGCCACATTACGTTAGAGGGCAAATTATAGTCGGTGAAATAGCCAGTGTGAAAGTAGGTAAAAAGTGTTTCTCCAAAAACTACCTTGTAAGCTGCCAAAGCAATGTGATAAATGATGATATCTGTGCTTTTTAGCTGTTTTTTAAAAAAAGCACATCATTCTTGTCTTTCTAAAATAGGTATCGGGGTAAAATCTTACTCATTGTATGCATCCTCATATGTTTCTGTTTCGTACTAAGTGGATTTTAATACTTGCTTCAAGAAAAGTCGAGACCAGTTTTGTTGCCTAAATGCTATTCTGGATTTGATCTTTGACCTTTCTGACAATGACACAGAAAGTAGTTTTTGATATTGCAGTTATGAAGGAGAAATATTTATGTGCCCGTACGGTAAGATTGAATACATGTCAGTCAGTAATATTCTGCTGGCTTAGTCTTCTGACTTTTTGGCACAGGGAGAGAAACTTAAAAGGCCGTGAAGCTAAGATATAAGACACACTTAAAGGCTTAGATGGAAATAGCTATATTTAATTCAGTGACTCTGTAATTGACTGAAATGGCTCATTGACAGTATTCAGGTGGTAAAATGATATAACTCTTTCACTGTCATTGGGGTTTTTATGCTTTTAAAAGTGTATTTAAATGAGTAGAAAATTAAATATAATTTGGATTGGGCATTTCCTCAGGAATTAGGTTGTTAGAATCCTGTACCTGCTGAACCTCTTTCTTTCTGCTGAGCTGCTTGGGTTGTGATGAAATCATTTTAAGTGGAAAACCTAATTGATGGAAAGAAAAAAAAAATTAAACAAGAACCATTAAAAACCACCGCATAGATTTGTGGTGAATCTTTAATTTAGGACAGAGAAAGAAACAGGATGGGTTAAAGTTCGGGGTTTTTGTGTTAAACCTTTTGGCCAGTTTGCCCACAGAACAACTTTGATTCCATAAAATATTAATGTTATACTGAAAGAATAATGACCTTGTACTCAAGAACTCAGGAGAAGTCAGTCATCGTCTCAGTGGTGGTACAGCTGTGGACATCTGTGTGCACACTTTTGCGTTTATGTGTTTTTTTCAGCCCTACCTCGGCCTCCCACTTCTCTCATTGTCACCGAGACAACCGCCACCAGTGTCACTCTCACGTGGGACTCAGGGAACCCTGAACCCGTGTCTTACTACGTCATCCAGTACCGGTCCAAAGTCAGCGAGAACGGTTTTCAGGAGGTCGACGGAGTGGCTTCTACACGCTACAGTATCGGCGGGCTGAGTCCCTACTCAGAATATGAGTTCAGGGTCATAGCCGTAAACAACATCGGACGCGGGCCTTCCAGCAGCACCGTAGTGACCCGAACGAGTGAACAGGCGCCCTCTTCGCCGCCTCTGCAGGTCCAGGCCCGGATGCTAAGTGCCACCACCATGCTGGTCCAGTGGGAACCGCCGGAGGAGCCCAATGGGCAGATCAGAGGGTACCGTGTCTACTACAGCCCCAATTTGGAAGCTCCCCTCAGCACGTGGAGTAAACACAATACGGACGACAGCAGGCTGACCACCATCTCCGGACTGGTGCCAGATATAACCTACAGCCTACGTGTGCTGGGCTTTACTTCAGTGGGTGATGGACCACCTTCTGACGTGCTGCAGGTCAAGACCCAGCAAGGAGGTGTGTGTGTGTGTGTGTGTGCCTGTCTGTCTGTCTTTCTGTCTGTCTGACTGTCTATGTGTCAGAGTCTCAGTTGTGGAGTGTGTGTGTGTGTGTGTGTGTGTGTGTTGTGTCTGTCTGTCTGTCTGCCTGTCTGTTTATATGTAGTAAAACACAAACAGAAGAGGAGAAAAACTCCATTTCAGTTCACTATCTCATAAGTATGCCCACCTACACATGATGAGAATAAATCCTTTCAGATGTGTCCTTTTCAAAACTGAGAGCTCATCAGCACTCCAGTCAGCCTAATGCCTTTAGACAGCATTTCTCAGATGAGAAGCATGAAGTAAGACAGGATTGTGTATCTGTCTGTCAGTCCCTGCCCAGCCCACCAGCTTTGAGGCAGAAGCTGAGCTGGATACGAGGATAATGCTGACCTGGCTGTGGCCCGTTCAAGACCAGATCACCAAATATGAACTCACCTACTGGGAGGTCGAGACTGGCCAGGAGGTAAAATGCAATAACAGTTTCACTATGCAATTATAAGGGAAAATATTGGAAATTTACGTTGTTTATTGGGTTACGCTGTGCATTGTTCATAATGAATAAATGTATTTTAACAACATTGTGTGTGTGTGTGTGTGTGTGTGTGTGTGTGTGTGTGTGTGTGTGTGTGTCTCCATGACAGCACCATGTCTCTTTTAACCCTGCCGGTTCCTATGCTGTTGAGGGCCTGAAGCCAGACACACTCTACAGGTTTTCCTTGGCTGCTCGTTCAGAGATGGGTCTTGGTGTCTACACTCAACCCATTGAAGCCAGGACTGCCCAGTCCAGTGAGTACTGCCTCTGCTGTCCCTTTAAATCTAATCCAAAGTCCCTTAATCACATAGCAGGAACCGCAAGAGCTCCTCCAGATAAATGATTCCAGAAGGTTCTTCCTCCTAAAATGCAATCAGTTTTGAAGTGTCTTTAGTGTCATTTTGGAACGTGGATGTCTTGGGCTGCTGCATTTGTATAGAAAAGGTATGTGTTCTGTCTTCAGTTCCTTTTACACTGGTTATTTTTTCTCTAATTACTTTATTGTTCAAGCATCCACCCATTGATTTCACGACTGCAAGATGTGAAACCCTCTGTTTACCGAGGCAAGCGGTGCGGATAGTAATCTTTAAATCTTTTCCGAGGATTTTTTCTTAAAAAAGGGCCAAACTTTTAAATATTTTAAATGTCCCCTTAAACTTATTCCACACACACACACACACACAGACACAGAGAGAGAGAGAGAGCTGACTTGACTTTCTTAATGACCCTGCAGTGTTTATCGATTCTTAGACTTCTCCTGTCGTCACGCTGACGCAGACGGCTCTATGTAATCTCTCTCCTGATCTCCTACAGTCTCTGGGCCCTCAGACGCTGTTTTTGTCTGTGCATCCGTCACTCACTCGGAGGTGCTGAATCAAGACCTGAAATATTTATGATGGCTCCCGAAAGAAATCTCTCCTTATTCAAAGCTATTTGTTATGGTTGTCAGCTGTAAAGAGCCATAGTGAAACCAGGGTTTAGTTCCCATAGGAACGGTGGCCTCTAAAAACCCCTTTCTCCCCACGATTCCGTCCTCTTAACTCACAGACTACCCGGAGACTGAGTCGCGCTCCCCTGAGAGAGCCTCGATTGTCGTAGTTCTCTTAGCTGTTTTGTCGGCTTGCCTATTTTTCTCTTTCTCTTTTCTTTGTCTTTCTTTCCCTCCTCTCATACCACACATTACCATACCTCATCTCAGTTCTCTCTGTTTCACTCTGTTCACCCTGTTAGTCTCTCTCTCTCTCTCTCTCTCTCTCTCTCTCTCTCCTCTTTCACGTCTGTCACTCACTCATCTCATCTCTCTGTGCCTTAGATGACCTCACTGTCTTTCTCTTGCTCTCTTTCTCTCTGTGTTTCAATCTTTCACTTTGACACACACCATCTCTCTTTGTCATCCACTTCACTGTCAGCCATCCCCCGTATTTGCATGGGTCTCACTCTTCTTTACCCTGCATCTGATAGCCTTTATCTGTTTCTCAAATTGTCGACTCTCCACTTTTCAATCTTATTCCTTCTCTGTCTTTTTCTCTTATCAGTTTTCCTTTGCTATTCTCTGCTTTTTAGAGTAGGCTACCAACACACACACACACACACCTGATGGAAGCTGCCTCAAGGAAAAACTTTACTTTGCCAGTGTCAGTGTACATAAACCACACCAACAGACGATTAGGTAGTTGCTGCCAAGATATTAGACAAGGTTAGTTATTACAGAAATGTTCCAAAGATGTTCCAAAAAGATTTCATTTTTAAACAGTCATGCGGTAAGTTTTGTATTTAATATGATAGGAAAGCGCTGTACTGTTTACAATAAACACAGACATTATGATTGTTCCACATTTGTTCCTTCCCAAGTCCGTACCATGCTGTGTTTGTTACAGAAAATGCCTTTTTGATGTTTTTTCCTTATTTGTTTGCCTTCTTTTCCTTTTCTAAAGACATCATTTGCATGTTTTTGTTTTTAACTCTGGACTAGGAAGAATGGTTAGAAAGAGGATAAAATTCTGTATAATTTTGTATAAACTCACTTTGGGAGTACAGTAATCACAAAGATACATTGTTTTGAACAAAAGGGAGAAAAGCATCGAATGAATCGCATTTTGTTACACACAGACCCTGCTGATGTCAAAACACAAAACTCAACCATTCATCTCAGCTAAATTTTCATCACATTAACATTTTTCAGAATGAACTGCATAATTTCTCTCTAAAGTGTGTATGCATTCATTAGCATATTGAACTTCAAATATTCTGTGAAAGGCACAAACAAAATATACTGTTCATTTTTGTCATTATTTTATTATTCTTACATCATGTATTCTACTACACTTTCAAGATCAGAAGAAGTACTAACAGTAGTATTAATTTTAGGGTGCTATAAGCCCAGTAATAGTAACAATCAAAGTTCCCCTAGTCTGGCGAACTCATCCATCATTCATTCTTGCCTGACTCCTCCCCCTGCCTGTGCCTCCAGCCCCCTCCGCCCCCCCACAGAAAGTGCAACTGCTCAGCCTCACCTCCACCACCATCAAGGTGAGTTGGGTGGCGCCACCCGCCAGCAGTCGTCATGGCAACATCGTGTCCTACACCGTGGCCTACCAGGCCGTGGCAGGAGAGGACTTACAACGACATGAAATCAGCAGTATTGGTGCTGACCAGTCCAGCTTAGTTCTGGAGGGTCTGGAGAAGTGGACTGAGTACCAGGTGTGGGTGAGGGCTCACACGGATGTGGGGCCCGGCCCAGAGAGCAGCGCGAGACGGATCAGAACCAAAGAGGACGGTATGTCCAAATGGGTAGTGGTCCGGCAGATCTGATCCAGTCTTCCCAGCTTTCTAAGCTTCCTGACACTAACCTTCTCAGATGCCTTGCCCTGTTTCCTCTCCTGATGCTGCTTGTTCCTAACAAACAGCCTGGGTCAATCATTATCTCTCTCTCTCTCTTTCTCTCTCTCTCTCTCTCTCTCTCTCTCTCTCACTCTCTTTCTATCTCTTACGATCTCTGTCAGTGGTCTATCTGCCTGCTGTTCTCTCAGCATGATGTGGTCTGTCTGACTGACCGGGCGACTGGAGGTGTCCGTTTAGGTGCTTGAGTGAATCTTTGACAGGCAGTGTGTCCTGATAACGGCACAAACTTCTTTCACTCTACTGAGCCTGCTCAATTACTGACACTCTCTCTCTCTCTCTCTCTCTCTCTCACACACACACACACACACACACACACACACACACACACACAGAGGCCTCACAAGGTAGAGGAGTTAGAATCTAAAGCCTTATAAGGACACTTGCTGAGTGGGAGTGGTGACACATCTGTCTGAGAGGAGCGGGCTGATGTCCTGAAGTGCCGATGAAAATGGAAGTGTGATGGGATAAGTGTTGGAGCATTTTCCGGAAGGGGCTTATGTACACAGCGGTATGATGTGGTGAACCCATTCCAGCTGATAATAACTGTTCTTCACTATCAGCTTAACAGTAATCTGCTCTGCCTTACTGTGGAGTGATTTTTGTAGAGGAGACACCCCCCAACCATGACTGCCAACCTATGAAATATAGCATCATTCAACAGACTTCCCCTCATTTACATCACAGTTCTAGCGTTGTTTGAGTTGAACTGATATCTCTCCTAGTTAACTGTGACACAGGTATTTTTGCTTCTGCCTCTTGGATGCATTTGATAGATGTGTGTGGCTTCCTCTTCTACTTCTCTACATCCTTTTGGGGAGGGGGGCAACTAGAGCCTATCCCAGCGCACATTGGGCGATAGGCGAGGTTCTCTGTATGGAGAAGAATGAAATGAGTTTTTGAAGCCTTGGAAAGGTCACCAAATGTAGATACTCACTACCATTTAGAGAGCTGTCTTGCTGATATCCTCTATTTTCCCTCACTATAAATTACACAAAAAAACATGTCTTGTACTAAGAAGTCTGTATCCAGTTTAGCCTTTGGGTTCTAAAGCTTTCCCTGAGTTCATTGTTCATTCATACATTCATTACAGCTTGATTTTGTGTTATGCGACTCCAAGCCTTAAGTTTGTGATTATGGCCTGAGATACTTACTTTTAATATGAACTATGAAGTTACTAAAACATGAAGCCAAGATGTTAGCCTTAAATTATTGAAACTTGGCATCTTGGCTCGACAGATTGCCTTCTCCCTTACCACCACATGCTGAACAAGGAAGACTTTAAAAGAGCAGACATTTCCCTCCCAGACCTCCCAGACTTCTCACCTAGACCTTGATCACATTAATTCCTGATCACGACCAAACAACACGTCGACTGGGAGCACAGTGGCCATCAAGCCGTCTGACTGTGGGGAAAACGCTTGGACCTTCACCGAACTGCACATTGAATGCTGAAAGAATTGAGAAAAGGCCCCGAAAATCTGGTTTGCAAACCCCTCTTCGTTAACTTCACTGCGGTTTCCATGGAGACCCCAGAGGAGAGAGAGGCCGTTACTGTAGGGCTGGACAGCTGGAGGGGATGAGGAATGGGAGTATATGGGGAGGGGAGAAGGACAGGGGCTGATTGAGAAAAAAAAAGAGGTCCTCAGTAGTTTTAACTCAACCCTTTAACCCTTTACGTAAATGACAGGAAATCAATCCGTCAGAGACAACGAAAAAACCTTGGACGCATTAACCGCGGAAGCGCTCCCTCATGGTATCGTCACAAGTGTAATGCAATGGAGCGGTTGTTTAGGCGATTCACTGCAGTGTACGTAAACACTGCTTTCTGTCTTCTATTCCTCAATGTGGCCAAGAGTTTGCATTTATCTGTTTTCCACAAAGGCCGTATCGACTTTCTTCCGCTGAAGGTCAAGGCCGGATTCCAGAGGCAAGTGGATTTATAGAGTTAAACAATTCCAATTAAGGAAGGCACATATTGCTGATGCGCAGCATTTGAACCTACATAGATCTTTGACTTTAGCGTTTGGTGTAACATCTGGGGACTGTTCTAACACTCTGCTATCAAACTATTAATCTCCTAATGGCAAGCTTTTTAACCTTTTTCATTTCCTTCCTCCAGTCTCATTTTCCCTCTTTACTTTCCTGCCTTTCCGTTCCTGCCGACTGGCATTAACACTCATGCTTATTCTTTTTTTTTTTTTTTTATCAATATCAAATTTGTATTCATCTGGAAATTCCTTAGGGAGCTGAGCAAGCATTACAGACAGTGTGTGTGTGTGTGTGTGTGTGTGTGTGTGTGGAGCCTGTCTCCAAAACACTGCTGGGAAGCATTATGCATGGGAAGCCAAGCCTGCACCCAGTGTCCTCACAGGAACACACGTGAATCCTAATGGTGTTTGGGCTCCACCAATGTGGATTGCAGCCGTACACACACTCATGACTTTCCAGGCCAGACAGAGCAGGAAGGATACATGCCACCAATATAGCTCAGGCTTGTTTGGACCAGGCTCGGTGTCATCCCCAATTTCTTACTCTATTCACACTATGTGTGTGTGTGTGTGTGTGTGTGTGTGTGTGTGTGTGAGAGACAGAGAGAGAGAGAAAGAGAGAAAGAAAGAAAGAGCGTAGATAGATAGATAGATAGAGAGAGAGAGAGAGATAGATCCATGTGCTTGGAAAGTGCTTTGTCATGTACATTTATACAAAAACCCCTGGATTCCACAGTGTTTCAATGACTCGAAACCAACGAAACATCTTTGAACCAAAGTGTTCTCACGTTACCTGACGCTCCATCTCTCTCATTTGTTCTCCATAGTGCCGGGTGCCCCTCCAAGGAAGGTGGAGGCAGAGGCGGTGAACTCCACCGCCCTGCGGGTGTCATGGAAACCTCCACTGGCAGTGAAGCAACACGGTCAGGTCCGCGGATACCAGGTGGTGTACTCACGACTGGAGAACGGCGAACCCCGAGGACAGCCCGTTATTTTGGATGTAGCTCTACCTGAGGCCCAGGTACACTGAACGCATCTCATTACGCCCTCAATTAAAAAAACGATCTCTCTGCAGCTCTGCTTCAGCTTCTCTATTAGATGTTCCTAATTACATGCTTCAGTATATTTGTTAGCGGTGTTAATGATGAGAGCAAACAAACAAAGCCAACCCTGGAGTTACACACTGTAAAAGCTTTTGTCAATGAGCATACTCAGTCTAAAAGTGTGAACATGCTGTGCGTGGCAGAGTTAAGCGTATCTAAATCTAAAACACTGAAAACTGAATTCGTTCATTGTACTATGAAAAGCGTTATGCAAACACTGTCAAACGAACGTTGTTTGTTGAATTCGTGTTAAGATTTCAGAGACTCAGAGTTGAGTTGGGTTAGTAATGAAGTCATGAGTTGCTACATTTCGAAGTAAACAAATTAGATTTTACTGTGAAGGAGGATGAGCTCACTGCCTCATTATTTGTGTCCTATCTAATCAGATTACAGAAATATTCTTTTGAAAAACCCAAAGAAACGTAAACAACAACAACAACTTAAACCGAAGCATTAATCCTTGCCAGGCATGCAGGTGTGAGTGTGTTGTGAAACGGTTAGGGGAAATAAGGGGAGATTTGGGAGTCGGGAAGGGGATGAGAGGGGAGCTGTTATCCAAGCATTAGCTTGCAGGAGCATGGTACAGCACTCCAATCCTCCTTAAGGTATCTGTGCTCATCTCGACATGTTCACTCGTGACAGCCTCCCGAGAACGAGGGTCGCAGCGGTCTTCAGGGCATACACAACACAGAGATGTCACTGGACTTGGAAAACAAACCGGGGACCTGAACACACACACAATCGAAAAAAAAATCCCCCAAAAACAAAAAAGTAACAGCCACATTGGACGTATGACACATATAAATATATGCATTTTAGGATAGATGGGAGTATAACCTTGTGGATTTTTTTTAGGGGTTTCTGTCTTTTTTGAACTTTTCTCCTCTTACCACTCCCTGCTTTCCCATGTTTGTTTGCGTACACTGGTCGGCTTTCAGTTTGCCTTCAGTAATGGGTGCTTCTGCTTGTCACAACATCTCTGTTTTCTTGAAAGGTTGTTTTTATCATGTTCAGCGCTTGCACATGTCCTGTTCTTTTCAGATCATTTTTCTTTTTCTTTTTTTTTTTGTCTCTCTCCAGTAGATAAATCTCTCACTTTTCCTTAACAAGGAAAATTCCTTTCTTATCTGTACATTTGAGAAGTCTTTGGGTAAGACTTCTCCAACTTCCAAACAAAGGTTTTTCTAACCCTGATATACGCCGCTTGTCTTTCAGAAAAGCGTTCTTGGGTCCTCGTCTGGGCGGTTCTTTCGCTGTCGTCACGGTGTATTTGCCGGAAACGTAACCACTCACAAGCCGAGCGAGCCCGAACGTGTCAAAGCTTAAAACGAGAATCACAGTGGTCCTCCACATTCTGATTGGTCTATCTCTGCAGTCAATCATAACAACATCTGAACACGTTCTTTTTTTGTGCTCCCGACAGAGTTTCTTGTTTTTTGGGGGGGGGCTTTTCAGTCGTTTCCTAATGTGTCTAGTAACTGTAGTTACCAAGAGTTCTGTGGCTTTCCGTATTGGAATCGATTAAATGCTGGCGGTTTCCACAGTCCTTGGATCAAAATGCCAACGGGACTGCATTCTGCTGTCTCCAAATTCAGAGAGAGAGAGAGAGAGATTATTTGTGATTATCAAGGCTACTGCTGTTATAGCAGTAGTTATTAATATTTATCAGCAGTTATGCGCACTCACTGCCTTACGGTCTCGTGTTGCAAGTATGTCCGGCTCTGTCTGACTACGTTCGGTGCTTTTAGAATGAGATCAAGTTGTACCCGACTTTCTCGAGCCCGTACCGGATGTTTATCGCAAGGTCCGTGTGATGAATTTGATTTCTCTCTCCCGTCAGCCAGTGAATCATTTTGAGTGGACCACTTCTGCCTGCCTCAGAGTCCAGGTAGCCGCAGGCAGGCTCAAACACCGGTACAGACAGCGTTCATGTTTATGGTCCACTCATCCTTGTCTGGCAGATGAAAAAGCGACACTCTTCCGCAGTCCCTGATGAAATCCTGGGCCAAAATCATCCAGAAATTGTATACCATTTTTCTTTCTTTTTACGGAACCAAGGACAAGCGCCCAAAGCCCTAAATTATGTGTCATGTATTCTTTTTAGTTAAGTTTTAAAATATGGTAAATTACTCCACCTAAGGAACTATTTTGTCTGAATGTTTAACATTACCCTGTAATAGCAAGGTTCTCTTTCTCTGGTAAGTCTGATCACTAAAGTTTTACTGACAATGACAGTCGCAATGATCAGGGGCAGTGGTTTGAAACCATAAAACCTTAATTACCATTTTATTTCCTCATTGTGTTTTACAAGGATTTAAATGCACCTGAGTTTGTCTCTCTCACCCCCACCCCCACCCCCCCCAAAAAACTGCCCCCACCCCATCTCACCCCACCCCACCACACACTCTCCCTCTAAAGTTGGAGATTTGTTTTCATTTCCTTGGGGGATTGTGTGAAACCCCTATGTGAGGGTTTTGGAAGCATAAAGTTGGTCTCATCAGATAAGGCATCGCTGTCAAATACTGATCTATGTCTCACCCAGGTCACTTAGTGGGAGGGAGAGATAGGAAGAGTGAGATAAAGAGAGAGTTAGAGACAAACAGAGGGTCTCGGCGTAGGTGGAGAGGAGCGATTTGCAGTAAACAAGGACAACCTTGGAACACAGAGGCCATACAATAGATTTTATTTTGCTCTTAACTGTAGAACAGGGTAAACTGCACAGGCTTTTGGCAGGGCTTCAGTCAATGTGTGAGTGTGCATCTGTTGTGTGTGTATGTGTGTGTGTATATGTGTGCATGTGTGTGTGTGTGTGTGTGTATGTGTGTGTGTGTGTGTGTATGTGTGTGTGAGAGAGAGAGATTTTCTGTGTTTTCCCTTCCTTCGCTTACCGCAGTCTTTTGAATTCTAGTGTCTCACCTTCTCCATTTTAACAGGCAGTCTAAATATAATAAGTGAAGGTCACTCGATTTCAGGATTAGAATTCTCCAGAAACTTTTTACAACATTTTAGCTCATTACTCCATCTTTCACACTACTTTCCTTTCCTTCCTTTTGTTTTCCTTACACGTTTTCAGATGCACCCATTTAGAATACGATGAGACACATCATCCAAGTTCCTCCTGAAGTGTTACTTTATCTCAGCAGAGAAACTGAGATATTTTAAAACAAAGCATATTTTTATCTGTAAAATATAATGTTTAGACAAGGAAATAAGTAGTCTGACAACTTCAAGATATGAAAGAGAGAGAGAGAGAGAGAGACAGAAAGAAAGAAAGAGAAAGAGAGCGAGAGTGGATGTGTCACTTACAGCTTCAGTCAAGTTAATGAAGAATTTTCAAAACAAATTAAAGCGCTCAGCTTACAGAAAACTGCTCTTTATATGTCCTGAAAAATATGACAGTTACACTGTGAAAGTAGTTAGATGGTTTGCTTCATTATGTTGTCCTCTGTTCCTGGCAATGACAGCATAATCTTGCATAACATTCAGTGACGACATCTAATGGAGTTGTTTTTTTTTCCATGACATGTTGACTTCTCTCAATGCTCAGATATTCAACTTCGGAAAAAGACCAATACAACACTCTCTCTCTTTCCCTCGTTTACTCCGCCATACACACATACACACAAACACAGAGACAAAACCAAAGCCAAAGAGATACAGACTCTAACAGAGGAGGGAAAAGCATGAGCAGATTCCTCCAGGATCCCTTCAGCAGACCAACCAAAGGGTTGGATTCATTGGACTGGGGAGCTTCTGACACACTTTAATATTGGGGTTTTAGGGGGGCCACAGAACTCTCACCTAACACACAAGAGCCTCCAGGGGCCACTGAGCCATCAGCTAAAGCAGTGTTTCTCAATCCTGCTCCTGAGGGACCCCTGCTCTGCCTATGTTCTATCTATCCTTGCTCAGAATACACCTGATTAGTATGATTAACATGCTCATTATTAAATCAAGTGTGCTCAGCCAATCAAAAGTGCTACTGATGAGTTCAGCCAGGTAGGTAGTGCAGGGAAAGATGGAAAACGTGCAGAGCAGGGGTCCCCCAGGAGCAGGATTGAAAAACACTGAGCTAAAGAAAGAGGAGACAGCTCTGACGGACAGATTCTCTTAGGACAAAGGACTTCCAGGTTCAAAGATAGGGTTCACCTAGAGTTCACCCCCCCTCCACCACAACCACACACACACACACACAGTCGCTGAAATTTTGATTAGTCCCATGTTGAAGAGTAAGAACTCAGTGCATCTATAAAACATTTTGCTGTAAGAGTCGTTTTTACTGTCCTTAGTACTGAAGATGATGTATCTCCGTGTGATTTGGTGGCCAACTCTCTCCGTCATTACGAAAGAGCTGATTCCTCTACCTAAGCTTTCAGCTTTTCACCTTGTTTATGACAGAGATGTTTTTTCGCGAAGACGCTGAGGACCTGCAGTCTCTTTGTCTTCCATTTGCTGTTTGTCAGCAAGGTCGTGGAGTGGAATACAAATGCCCACGACGTCTCCGAATCCATTTTGCCTTGACAGCACCTACGTGTCAAGGGTGTAAGCGAACGCTCTCTTCATCGAATCTCTATTGGCATTATTTAAAAGAGAAATGACGCTCCTCGTCTAAGGGGCATGATTGGTGTAAATGGGAGGCTATACGTGGGATGCGGATACGTCTTAAAAAGGGGAGCGGGATCTGGGAAACTGGAGAGTCAGGGGACTGGGAATAAGTATTGAGGAGGAGAAAAATGTAATCCCTGAGCTAGTTTGCTGAATAAGCACCAAGGCTCTAACCTCTGAAGGTGAAATATAATCTGTTCTCACTGGCAGACACGTAACAGCTGCGCTGAAAGAAGGCTAAATCATCAAACTCTGTGCGTGTGTGTTTGTGTATGTGTGTGTGTGTGTGTGTGTGTGACATAATCTATCTGTTTCGTCATTTTTTTCCTGTCTTCCAATCTGTCCCCTTTGTCACACACACAGACACACATATACACACATTCACATCTTCGTAATGGTATAAAGACGGCAGCCAAACAAACTGAACAAACTAATATGCTGTAATACGTTCAAATTCCTCTCATCTCTGGTGAAGATCGACTTGGGGCTTGCAAACATGACAGAAACAGAGAAACATACAAATAATATGGCAGTGGGTAGCATCATCCACAGCTAAACACGTAAGCAGACTGTTAAAGCGTCTGCCAAACATCACTCAATGGAATAATAGATTTATCATTTGGCAGATGAAGGTTTTTGTTTTTTTTTCATATGTCTCCATACAGCAGAATAGTGGATAATTTATTGGATGTTGTGAGATTTGGTTTTTGGTTGTCCTGACCAATTTCCTCTTTCAAGATTAAGGCGACCAACACAACATGAGTGGGTCTTCTCCCTTTGAAAACCGTGGAGTGTTTTAGCATTTTTAACGTCTGCTGGCCCAGCAGGTGTCCTTCTCTTCAAAAACCTGCCAATCTTCTTTCTTTCATGTGTCTGTTCCCTTCAGATCTGAACACAACCACAGCACTTGACCCTAGAGCTCAGGTCAAATGATGAGTCTGTCATATTTCTTTCTTCTTGGCTGTAAAGGTTTGCCTTAAGACAAAGAAAACTGATCTTTAATTGGTGCTCTGGCAAAAACTTGAGCCCTTAGCTAGTCACTTGAGCCCTTAGCTAGTCACGTTTACAATGGTTAACTGTCTCACTTCACAACCATACATTCTGACCTTGCTCCAGAAATTTCTGTTTGCTGCTCTGTTTGAAAACTGAAAAAAAAAAATTCAACAGTAACTTTTTCTTTTTCTTTTTTAATGAGCTGGTTGTGACTGTGTATTCATCTTGTGTCTGTCTCTGTTAGTGGGAGTCTGAGGAGGCAGCGGACTATGTGAGTAGATGAAGTGTGTGCTGGGTGATTCTTGGCCTTGGGCAGACTGCAGGGCCATATGGGAGAGTTTTACGTGTGTTAATGTGTGTTCACTCTAATTTCAGCATGGGAACTAACACAGACACAGCTCTTTTTAAGTCTTTGCCTGTTATTCCTCTTCTCTTCTCTTCTTCTCTTCTCTTCTCTTCTCTTCTCTTCTCTTCTCTTCTCTTCTCTTCTCCTCTTCTCTTCTCTTCTCTCCTCTCCTCTTCTCTTCTCTTCTCTTCTCTTCTCTTCTCTTCTCTTCTCTTCTCTTCTCCTCTCCTCTCTTCTCCTCTCCTCTCCTCTCTTCTCTTCTCTTCTCTTCTCTTCTCTTCTCTTCTCTTCTCTTCTCTTCTCTTCTCCTCTCTTCTCTTCTCTTCTCTCTCTGTCTCTCTCTCTTTCTTTCTTTCTCTCTCTCTCTCTCTTTATTTGCATCATTTTTTTCTCTCTTTCTGTCATTTGAGTCTTTTACCAAACACATGTTTTTTATTTGTTTCTTTTGCCCTCTTTTTCAAATTCTTTCAACACTGTGTGTTTCACAATGTTGCAAAGACTTTAAAGTGATGTAATAAACTGCAGTTACCATCCAAAGTTTAAAACGCCACAGTCAATATCAAAGGCTCGAAACAGACGTGGCAGTCATAATAACAACTGAACACGTGTGTATTTGTAAGTGTCGGCATGCCTTTGCGCGTGGTATTGCGCGTGTACGAGTGAACAGAAGTGTTTGATGTCATTACAACTCGTTTTCTCTCTGCCTCTGTGTTGCCACATATATGATCACACACACACACACACACGCACACGCACCCACAACACACTTCATGCCTCCTGCGCTACTACAGGGTCCTAAACCTTATTGCCTGTGTAGTGAGTGGGTGGAGCAAAGAGGTGAGGTAAGGTGGTGCTGGTGGGCTGAGACAGGCAGGGATTTTAGTGGTAATGTGTAGGTTTTGCAGAAGTCAAAGTCAAAGGCCATTTAATAAGAGAAATTGAGCTTTCTGGCAGAGCAGATAGGAAACAAGATGGGTGATATTACCCATTGGGATGAGGGTCAACCAATAAAGAGCAGAGGAGAGACCCAAGACTCTCTGAGTCCCAAATGCTTTTTTTTTTATTCATAGTGTTCAAGAAACATCATCATCTTTCTTTCTTTCTTTCTTTCTTTCTTTCTTTCTTTCTTTCTTTCTTTCTTTCTTTCTGTCTTTCTTTCTTTTTCTTCAGTCTTGCTTTTCATTTTGTCACACACACACACACACACACACACACACACCACTGATAGGCAGAGGAGAAAGGATTTACATTTTCATTCAGTTATTCCCTTTCTCTGACGCATTACTGGTGAAGTGAGTCGATTGTTTGGGCATGGAGGTTGGGCGAGGGTAGGGGTTGCTAAGCAGTTGAATGTACTCAGGGTTTTGGATTGTGTTTGTGTGCATGTGTGTGTGTGTGTGTGTGTGTGTGTGTGTGTGTGTGTGTGTGTGTGTGTGTGTGTGTGCGCGTGCACTGGGGTCAAGAGAGGCCATGAAGCAAAGAAGCCAAGAGAAGAGTATGAATGTGTGTGAAGTCAGTGCAACATGGCTGTGTGTGTATGTGTGTGTCTGTCTGTCTGTCTGTCTGTCTTTCAGCAGTACAGTGTCTTCATCTTGTGTGTCTGCCATTGTCTGTTGGGTGTTTTAGTGTTGCTTCTGAGACACTCAGGGGCAGATTCTGCCTTGCATTCTCTAACTTCTCTGCTATTTTAAGTTAAAATCAATCAAATCCTATTTACATTAAGGCTCCTCTATGAAATGATAATGTCTCCTGCATTAAGAACGGTATTGTAAAGTAAGGCAGAGCAGGTAAAAAGTTGATCTGATTGACGAAAGCACCAGTTTCTCTATCTCAGACAGGAAATGACAACCCCAGACAATCGTGTCTGACTAAAAAGCCCATCCTACATTCAGCAACAAGGTCTAGCTTTTTTGAATATATTTTTGGAAACACAGAGCTCTCTTCTCTCTCTCTCTCTCTCTCTCTCTCTCACTCTCTCTCTCTCTCTCTCTCCTCTTTTTATTCAAACTAACTTTTTTTCACTCTCTCCTCAGCATACTGAAAACTTGTCAGCTTTATTCCAAGGTTACAGAGCTGGGGGATCTCAGCTGTTCAGAGAGATTACTCTGACTGTAATTGCAGTGCTGGATCTTAATGGGTCTTTCTTATGCTTGTGTTGTAACATTCCTTGTTTGACACCTACACCAATATTTAAAAGTCTAACTATAAAAAGGTTGGAACTTGCCCCCCATCTCTCTCTCTTTCTTCCTTCCTTTCTTATTGCAGTGTGGTTGTTAATGATTCGTGACAGGCTAGTGGTTCCTAACAGATCTAAGTCCACTTGTCTCACTACAGATTAAGAGATTCCAGATATAAGGGGCCTCCCAACATGGTGGTCTATGTAAACCAAACATTACAGGTTACCGTGCGTCGACAGTCTGTCCTATTCAAAGGTGCAAAGATCAATACATTTCATGATACATTTCTTTTTCTTTTCTTTTTTTTTTTTTCTTTTTTTGCATTTCATCACAAATCGTTTTATTACATACCCTGCCCCTTTATCACAACCCCCTTGGTGAGAAACATCTGAAAACAGGCCCACATTGGCCATTCAGCATGATTAGGCAGCCATGCTTTAATTAGCAAAGCACAGGCTTTTCCCCTATAATACCATGCAATAAAGATGTGAAAGAGCAGCCATGAAATGGTAATTAAAAGTGTGTTCAGACTCCCACAAGCTGAAATGGCTCATACAGTCGTACTCATTTGCATGCTAGTGGCTTGTCTGATTCTGTAAGTTCTACAGCCACGGGCGCATATGTGATGGAGTGGACAAATGAGGTTCTCCCTCCCTCTCTCTCTCTCTCTCTCTCTCTCTCTCTTTCTCTCTCTCTCAGAGAGGCTATGACTGTGGTCATATCCAGCAGAAGTCCATTCTACTACCCCCATCTGTCATGCTCCAGATGTGAGAGAGGGAGAGACAGAGAGAGGGAAAGAGAAAATTGCCATAAACCATATGACTGCCTAAGGGAAAAGTCTCTCTCTCTCTCTCTCTCTCTCTCTCTCTCTCTCTCTCTTTCTCTCTCAGCCTCTTTATTAAAAAGATTACAATAAATTATTATTATCAATAATTATAATAATAATAATAATAATAATGACGACAACAACAACAACAACAACAATAATAATAATAATAATAATAATAATAATAATAATAATAATAATAATAACAACATGTTTATGTTCTCCAATAAACAGATAAGTTCATAGCCCCTAAAATGATGACATCATGTAGTCCGGAAAATGTAGGTACAGGTACTTCCTTTCCGCATGGAAAAAAACAGATAAGGTGTATCTTGTCTCATCCTTTCTCTCTATTTTGAAACGTTGTTTATGACATTAAAGTCTTCTCAAGCCTGAGGGAGTGATTCTGACTGTTTGCGAGTGTTTATGTGTGGGTGTTGTGGTGACTGGCTGAGTGGCTGTGTACTCAGCTGGCTAGGTGGGTTTTGATGTATGTACTCGGCGTGACTTGTACATGTTTTAACATGTCTGTCTTATCTGCACACATGAAAACACGTGTATGCTTCCAGGAGTTTACTTATAGCAACAGTAAACTGTTTTTCTACCTGTCTGGACTTACCTTGAAACTCAGTGAACATCTGTCAATTAAATAACAATAATTTGATGCCAATAACAACACATCTGCTATGCCATGACCCAAACCTGTAAGATAACCATCTCATAGGTATAAAAAAAAAGGTAAAAATGTGTTGTTGTTGGAGTTGGTAAGGTTTAACTTGAATGAGAAAACGTTGTTTACAGGTATGTCAGACCCCATGCTGTTTGTACCAGACTCAAAAGTTTTGATTTTGTTCCAAGCAGACACAAACGCACAGCTGTCTGTCATTCAAAGTCACACATCTTTACTCTCTGAATGACAAACTCTTCTGATGTGTTATTTTTAGAGAGGGTTTTTGTTGTTGTTGTTGTTGTTTCTCTTTTTGCCTTTTGCTTGCTAACGTCACTCTTTCCAAGAAACACTGAGGGAAAGAATTTGTCTTGGCTGAAATGCCTGAAGAGTGTTTTGAAGGGTTGTAGTCACACACACACACACACACACACACACGCACGCACACACACACTGACGAGATCTATTTTCTCTCTCCCTCTCCTCAGGAGGCCATTATAACGGGGCTACAGGCTGAGACCACGTATTCTGTCACTGTAGCAGCTTACACCACCAAAGGAGATGGAGCTCGAAGCAAAGCCAAAGTAGTGACCACCACAGGAGCAGGTGTGTGATTGTTTGTGTGTGTGTGTGTGTGTGGGTGTGTGTGTGTGTGTATGTGTGTATGCTGGAAGACAATGCAGGAGTTTGAATACATTACAATGTAGTTTTATGAGGTAAGAATGGTTCCTTACATGCTAAAGTGGGGCTGTTACCACAGATGCTAAATAAATCGTAGTGTCAACCGCAAACTAACCTCACTGACACTACAATACTCAATATTTTACTTATGTTTGTAACAGTATTCTGAAAACTTGAGTATTGCTATGATATAAACATAAGTGCTGTATTGCTGGAAGAATAATAGTAAAGAGGCATTGAAATAGTGGTCGTTGTCATAGCTCCTGTGCTCTGATAATAGTATAGCTTGATAACATACCGATAGCATTAGTGGTAGTAGTCTGGTAAGTAGCCATGGTTACAGCAGTGATGTTTATTCATAGGTATCAACAGACGTACATGCTGAAGAATCAGAAGTAACAACTCATTAAGCCATAAATACATTATAACATTTTACAGTCATGCATAAATGTTTATTAGCTGCACAAAAACATAGTTTGCATACACTCAGTGACCAGAAAAATAGAAACCTCTGTTCAGTGCCGTGTTGGACCCCCGTGGCCCAGCTAATAGCTGCCAAATATTGTTGCAGTGATTAAACAATGGTCCTGGTGTTAAGGCTGACCATACAGATATCAGTGCTTCACACAGCTGCCCAGAGAAGATAGATGGATGGATACTCCATTTAAGATGCAGCGTGAGAGTTAATACCAAAGGTGTTCAATGGGATTGATACCAGGGTATTGTGGTGGCTAGATCATTAACTTCATTTCACCTGAATGTTCTTTGAACCATTCCTGGACGATTCATGCACGAAACAGTGAGCTTAATCTTGCTGAAAGCACCCATCTCCTCAGGGGTACATGGTGACCATGAATGGATCAACATGAACTGCTACAACGTTGAGCCATACCCTGTTATCAAGGTTTGATCTACAGGTATTAATGGACCCAGTGGATACCAGTGTACGTTCCCCCAAATGATTACACCTCCCCCATGGGCCAGTGCGGTTGGAGTCATGCATGAGGGGTCCATCGCCCCATGTTGTTTACTCCACTCCCTGAATCTACCATCATAGTGGTGTGGTTTTTGAACCGGGATTCATCAGACCACACAATCTTTTTTCCAGTCATCGACAGTCCAGTGCTCATGTTTCTTAGCCCACTGCAAACACCTCCAGTGGATTACTGTGGACAAGAGGGGTACCCTGCATGGATGTCTTTTGTCATACCCCATACAGGCAAGAGTCCAACACATGACGTGTTCCAAAATCGGTTGTTCCAGCTCACAATCGTACTGTGACGCTAACTGTCGTACTGCGTGCGGGCGGTTTCCCGTTATGGACCCTCGCTACCCAGCATCCCCCACATTCATCCACCGACGGCTGCATCCACCATATAGCAAATGTTTTGTCTTGTGCTCTGGTTCATTCATTGCACGCCGTTGAGACTGCTGCTTTGAAAAAGCCAAGAAACTCTCTGGTCTTGGTGCCTCTCAAACCCGCCCTCCTGGCTCCCACAATCATGCCTTTTTTCGGAATCTGTCAGGTCACGCTTTAAGCCCATTCTCAGTAATCTGTTCACGTGCAAAGCGAGGGTGGAAATGGAGCTGCTTTTGCATGCACCTGTTTATGTACTTACACATATGGAAATTGCAAGGCAAGGCCACCTTTTTCTTGCAGAGGCAGGTTATGTGTTATTCTGGTCACTGAGTATACGCTCCCCATACTGACTCAGCTGAGAATAAAAGATTATTATTATCAGAGGCTTTATTGTATCATAATTTATAGATTAATGACTTATTATGAAAGCTAGCTAAAGTAAAGTGTTTTACGACAGATTCATGAGGCAACATACCTACAGTTTTCATAATGAGCATAATGGCTTGCCACCTGCATACACACACAGACACACACACACACACGTACTCTCTCTTTCTTTCCCTTTTCTTTCCTTAGTCCCAGGCAAGCCCACTATGATCATCAGCATCACCATGAGCAACACAGCTCTCATACAATGGCAACCGCCCAAAGAGATGGTGGGAGAGCTTATCGGTTTCCGACTACAGTACAAACGTGAGGAGGAGGAATCGTTCACCACCCGTGACTTTAAGAAGACCGACGGCCACTTCACCGTCACTGGGCTGCACAAGGGCGCCACCTACGTCTTCAAACTCTGCGCCAAGAACCGTGCAGGCCATGGGGAGCAATACGTCAAAGAGATCACCACTCCGGATGACGTGCCCAGCAGCTACCCGCAAAATCTTAGCGTGGTTGGTTTAACGACCACCACCACAAAACTGGCCTGGGAACCTCCGCCGTTGGCAGAGAGAAACGGGAAGATAGTGCGATACGAGGTGGTGTACAGAGACATTAACAGTCAGCAGAATCAAACCAACAGCACGACCGACACCGAGATGACGATTCAAGGCCTAAAACCAGACACGACCTATGACATCCGAATCAGAGCGTTCAGCAGTAAAGGAGGTGGCCCTCTTAGCCCCAGCATTCAGAGCAGAACTATGTCTACCTCTATGCCTGGTAATTGTGTACATACACAGTCACAAATAAACACACACACACATATATACGCACACACACATAAATACGCACACACACAGGCGTACCCACAAGCTTACAGACTCTCCTCACACTTTCAATGCATCATGTTTTGTTGTTCGAATAAATCCATTCCTACATACTGGGAATACACAATCATAAACAATTCACTTGCCAACCCTAGGATTTTGAAACACATAGACTCGCACATAAACACACACACAGAGCAGATGGTTGAGGGAAAGAGCAGATGCATGGTTTGTGGAGGCTGGTGCTAACTGGACCACAGTGGTAAAACTAGCATAACTGATGCACAGCAACACACACACTTAGACCTACACACACTGAGAATTTTACAATCCTCCTGTACAAGCTTGAATTAGACACACCCAAAAGAATCACAACCAACTTATCCATGCTGAAATTAAGTGCAGGCACAAACACAGAAGTCTCCTCCACACTTACATTAGCACAGCTGCTTAGCAGAAATGAGGAAATCTTCTCACACAGTATGTTTTGAATCAAAGTGTCAAGCATCCAACTGAATGACCACTTGTCATTCCACCAAGTCAAATTTCTTCAATCACCAGGGTTTTTGTTTTTTGTATTTTTTTTTTCTTCTTTTTTTTAATTGACAGGTTTTTACATTAACTCATTTCTGAGGTTTTTTTTTTTTTTTACTTTTGAAGTATCTTATAAGCTCCTTGTTGCTGTAGGCTTTTGCTGACACTTGGTCATAAGCACAAAGTCATGCAAATACACCAGCAGCTGTCAGAAGAATGTTAGCGCTCGACACATTACCTAGTCATGTGCCCATTTGTTTCTCGCAGAGTTCACCAAAAACTTTGGTGTGAAAGCTGTGATGAAAACGTCCGTCCTGCTCACATGGGAAGTGCCGGAAACCTACAAGTCTCACGTGCCTTTTAAGGTAAGAAAGCTCTGAGTTATAGGATACAGTGTATTAGACCATGGAGACTTAGGTTTACACAAACAGAGGCTGAACCTGAGACAAACTGTAATAGTGCATGAAATGTTGGGATACAGTAAGTGAAATACAGGTAGACATTGTTTAATAGCAAGATAGGGTTTGTGACACAAAGAGACCATATGTGGGTCGGTTTGTAAAAAACAGGAAGATAACATGGGAGAAATAGCGAGAACACTTGCTAAACAGAGAAGGAAGAATTTGCTGCGTCCCTGTTACTGCAGCTGACTGAGGGTTTATTTAGAGTCTCATTGTAAAACATAAAACATAAAGTCTTTTGCATGAAAAAACCTTTAGATGTTTTTTTTTTGTTTCTTTGTTTTTAACGGTGTCTGTCCATTGGAAAGGACATAACCAAACTTTGAATGGACTTATTTGTTCAGAGTAATTGAATTTGCAGTAACAAATTTGATGGTATGATAATCTTAGTAACTGTATCCATTCTAGCATGTGTGTTCACAGTCTGTAGATTTGTTCTCAGTCTAAGCTTGTGTAAACCTGGATGCCCCCTGCTGGCAGATCCTGTACAACCAGCAAAGTGTGGTGGTCCCAGGGGATTTGAAGAGGAAGCTGATTACTGGTCTGCAGCCAGATACGGACTACTCCTTCGTTCTGATGAGTCGCGGAAACAGCGCTGGCGGACTCCAGCAACAGGTTTCTATCCGGACCGCTCCGGACCTCCTTACAACTAAGCCAGCGCAACACAGCCATGACCCAGAGGAGGGAGGCAAACTCACCATTGCCCTGCCCAAGCTCAAGACAACTTCAGCAATCAGGTCAGTGAAAGTGTTGTACAAAGAGGAGCGAATGAGGGATAAAGATTTCAGTGATGTCACAGGGAAATGACACATACACGGAAAACAAGAGAACGTTTAGTTTCGTACCGAGCCAGCAGATTCTCAATGCTCAATCCGGAGCTTGCTTTGTTGAGTTATTTATACATGTCTGACACCAGATTAGCATCCACACTAATATCATCTCACTTTTACTCTTTCTGGAACATTCCTATGGTATACTCTTATCATTGCCGAGCTAGCACTGTTGTTTTGGAAAACAACCATTGTCTACTACCATCATCAGTGTTACGTCTAGACTAATAGTCACCCCAGTCTGCACTTCACATAGAGAGAGAGAGAGAAAGCAGAGGAGGGAAATGCCTGTGTTTTTAGATATTGTGCTTTTGGGAAAGTGCCAATGAGTGCAAATGCCCCCCTGCTGCTCTCGAACTTGCACAAAAAAACAAAGCCTAGAGGGGTATGCGGATACCAGAGAGGATTTTTACAGTGACGTTGCAGTGCCAAAGTCTCTAAGCCAAGAATGAGGCAGCACCGGAATTCCAATTAACCTATTGCCTTCAACCCGATAGCATAAATCTATAGCCCAGACCAGGGTGTGAGCGCAAATGCCATCTGGAACCAAAAACACATTCTCTTTTCCCTTTTGCCTGCCAGGCAGACCTTATAACTACCTTGTTATTCTCTCATTGCCTTGCCAGCCAAGAACATTAGAGATATCGACTTGAGCGTGCATCCGTCAATCAGGATCCCTCGATCAGTCATACCCCTTATTACAGTCATCGGACGTACACACCAGCTAAACCACTCAAAAATGAGAGGAGGGGAAGACATGTAGAGGGAGAGAGAGAGAGAGAGAGAGAGAGAGAGAGAGAGAGGATGAGTCACTGACTTAATTGTGTTTCAAGTGTTTCTTTCAAGACATTATGTACACCAAAGCCAAGAGGCCGAAGAAGAAGAAGGGAAAAAAAGATCTTTGAGAGCAATCAGTGTCTTAATGTTCAAAAACATCTCTTCAGCACAATCACTGATGGAGGACGTGCAAATGCAACACAAGTCAAACTCATATTTATCTCAAGGGGAAATGTGTGTGTGTGTGTGTTTGTGTGAGTTTGAAGGTTATAGCTCAGTATTAGGGATTGCTCTTTGTTTGATGGAAGCATTTCTTCCTAGTTTCCCAACAAGACTCAACTGTTAAAGAAGAACACCATTGTAAATGACAATTTGGTGGAGAGCAGTTTTGAAATCCAGAGCTAGAGAAAGCACCTAACATAGGCCATTAGAGGCTCTTTACCCGTTCTCATAGCCTATACATTCATACTTCAACATTCACCCTGTTTCTTCATAAAAACTCAAATATCATACCCTTACTTCCAAATCCCCAATAGTTATCGAGTCACGTGGTTATTACACTGCTATTACTATGTTACACAGTACTATGCATTTTTCAAGCTTTGTAATCTAAGCAATTGACTTATAGCAATATACATTACCTACTAATTGCAAATGATTACACAGTACCAGTGCAGTGTCACTTCAAAATGTATTACCAATTAATCAAACAAAGTGTGAACTCACACTTTTCGTTCATCCATCATCTGTCATTCCTGATGTGATTCCTATAGTCCCTGTCAGATTGCGTTTGACATGAATGGCTGTGTGTTTGTCATGGCTGTTATCATTGTCAAGACAAATGTTTGACTGATCTTTCTCTTTGTAGATGGTACTACATAGTTGTGGTTCCTCTGACTCCAGCTACACGGCAGCGCTGGGGAAGCCCAGAAGACATGGACCTGGATGAGGTGTGTGTGTGTGTGTGTATGTGTATCTGTGTATGTGTGCTTGTCTGTAACGTGAAGGGGTAGAGTCCCAGTGCATGTGTATGTGTACGTGTATATGTGTGTGTGTGTGTGCGCCTATAAAATGTGAAATCAGCTCTAAATGAATATTAGTGCTCTTTCGTGGATATGGATATTAATATGGAGGCTCTGAAGTCAACAGTTATTCAAATTTACCAGTATAGAGTTGTTCTGGGTACCTTAAACCGCTGCTCTTAGCACTTTTCTTCTACTGTCTTATTAATACAGACCTTTTGGGCACCAACACACTCTTGCTTTCCCTTTGTCATGACTTAGCTTTCTTTCAATGTTCCTGCCGTTTGCAAAATGAAAAATAGTGGGAAGAATTAAAAAAAAAAAAAAAAGCCTAGCCTTACTGAATATCAAAAAAGCATCTGTGCTTATAAAATAAACATGCCCAGATCCAGAAGAGGTTTTGAGACGGCACGGGTTGCGTTCTCTTTTTTAAACATTCTCGTTCCTAACAGTGGGAATCACACAGTCAATCTGCTGCACTGTCAGGATAAAAATTGGAGTCCTTCTCTCTCTTTCTCTCTCTCTCTCTCTCTGTCTCTCTCTGTCTCTCTCTCACTCTCTCTCTATCTTTCTTCCTTTCTCTATTTCTTCCTAGCTGGGGTTTGTTGTTTTGGATGCAGGCAAATGAATAGAGAATTGCTTGAGGGACTCCGGGGCTGCATTTGCTGTTTATTACAGCATAGTTATTATTGTTGTTCCATGTGCTTCTTTTCTCTCTCTCTCTCTCTCTCTCTCTCTCTCTCTCTCTCTCCCTCTTTCTCTCTGATCTTACCACAGACCATTGGCATATTGGATTCACTCAGATTTAATCCCAATTCACCCACTTTGATTGTGTCTAGATTTGTGGGGGATTTTTTTTCACAAAGATTGCGTTTATGCGCTGTGCCACTCCTGCTGACTGTCTACATGGTGCGAATGGATATAGGGAGATAGAGACAAAAGAGGGGGAGGGTCATTCTTTGTAAGAAATATTTATGGTAGGCAGAGACTCAGCTAACTGTCTGGCCAGAGACTCTATAAATTTGTGACACTTCTGACCCGTTCACCACACTTTCAAAGCCCATCTGTGACCTACTGACCTTCGTTGATCACCTTAGAAATGATGAACAGCACGCTGCTCAAACTATCAGACCAAGTGGACCCGGAAGAATGCGTGTGTGTGTGTGTGTGTGTGTGTGTGCGCGTGCACGCGCGCGTGTGTGTGTGTTTGTGTGTGTGTGTCTGTGTGTGTGTATTAATATATCTTCATGTTCCTGTTTCCAGCTGCTTGAATCCAGTGCAGAGGTGAACATGAGGAAGAGGAGAAGGAGGGAACTTCAGGCCTACCCAAAGCCATACATCGCAGCCAAGCTGGACTCTTTACCTGAAACATTCACCCTGGGAGATGAACGCACCTACAATGGCTTCTACAACAAACCCCTGCCCGGAGAACAACAATACATCACTTTTATCCTGGCAGCTCTGAAGGACCATGACTCAGTGAGTTAGCAAATGCACATTTACATTACGTATGTGTGTGTGTGTTTGTGTGCATGTGTATGTGAGTCATGCCTCAGAAATCTGCTCAGGACTCCCATACACCACAACCATGACATACACACACACACACACATACACACACATTTCTAATCTTAGTAATCAATACAATGTAGCACAGAGCACTGGAAGAAAATGAGAAGAGGAGAGGTGAGGAGAGGAGAACAGTGGAGATAAATGGAGGAGAACAGAAAAAAGGAAAAAAAAGAGAAAGAAAGCAGAGGGATGTAGAAAAGGACACAGTGGTTCTCTGTGACTCCCTCATGACTGGTAAACAAACTGGGGACTGTGAAATTGGATAAAAGAACTCGCCTCTATGAGTAGCAGGACCATTTAAAGCAAAGAAGGACGAGAAGAGGGGGGGGGGATAAAAGGAATAATGAAAGAAAGTGAGATATAAATAAGTGAAGTCACGATTGCTTAAACACTCTCCCTCTGTCTCTCCCTCTCTCTCCCACCCCCCCCCCTTCCTCTCTTTCTGTCTCTGTCTCTCTCAAAGTTGCATTTGTAAATTGCCTGGCTGCAGTGAAGGAAAGAGCATTATTCACTCTGTTGGACGTGTTTCCCATCAGATAGTGCTACTCAAATTGATCACTCCCCCCCCACCCCCTCTGAGAATATCTAAGTGCACCTTTTTCTTTTGTGTTTTTCTGACTGTGGTGTCAAAGAGGGATGACTGCCGCCATTTCTCAAAATAACTTAAAGTCTGCGTGTCACTGTTCTGTTTTCCTGTCTGAATCAAAAAGTTCAAGAGAAAAAAAGGAAAAGAGAACAAGACAGAGAGACCAAGAAGGAGAGAAAAGAGACGCAGAAAGGGACAGAATTAGGAGGTGGGTGGAGGAGGGTGGGAGACAAAATGATCCGAAGGTATTGACCTCTCAACTCCGCTATGTGCCTCATGAAAACTGGATAAGAGAATCTCCCTGCCGAGAATCCTCCACATTAAATTACCCCAGAGACTAATGTTAGCCCAGCGTTAGCTTGGCCTTAGCGTTAGCCGTACATCTGGAGCTGCACATCTATTTTTAGTCTGGCGCTAATAGAGTGAAAGTTCCATGGGCTGTCAGGGCTAACACAAAGTGAGGGCTTTGCACAGTCACTTTAAGTGAATTACATCCAGCAAATTGATCCATTTAACTTTATTATATGACACGCTCGTTGGGGCTACGCGCATGCCCTGCTCCACAAACAACTTCATCAAGGTGAAAATGAGAGATCTGTTTTTCGACCACTGTAAAATTCCAGTCACCTTCTGGATAAATTTATAATGGAATGTCTGTTTTTGTAATGGCTTTTTAATAACCTGTACTAACTAATGAATGAATAGACACAGTGGAGAATACTGCAGTGCTTAAAGAAGACGTTAAGAGAATGGTAAGGGTGGAGCAGAAAGGGTAAAAACATACAGTATATCCTGTAGATAAAGCTGACAGAACTGTTTCAATTGGATAAAATACCACTTGTGTCCCCAAGACACTCAACACCACAAGGGTACGCTCTAAGAATGTCTCATCAAATCAATAACCTTTCATAGCATTTAACGTTCTTAGAACGTTCTGCGAATGTTTGAGTGTTTTTAGAAGCTCAGAAACACCTGGACAAAATTTTGCTCCTGAAATATTGTCCCATTACTTTAACTGTGTTTTGAGAACACAGAAATAGCCTAAAACAATTAAACTCTTATGACAGTGCTCTAGAACAGTTAGAACTCTATCCAGAGAATCATAAAAGAGAGAGAGAGAGAGACAGGGACAGAGTCACGGGTCATGTTTGAGTGGGTGATTCTTTTTTTCTCTGTGCTAACAGTATCGAGGGACTTTGTGCCCTGGGGAGGTGGCACTCAACAAAGTAAATATTAATGGTACCTGAGCTCTTTGTCAACCTCTCTTGCAGAATGACCCTCAACAGCCATACAATCAAAACCTCTTTTTGAAAACCCTCGCCCCCTTACTGAGCGCATAGTATGTGCTGTTTCTACATTCCCTTTAAACTGGGAATATATCTGCTCTCTTCTACAAAGCTATCCAGCGCTTTTCATTTTTTTGAATGGAATGAGCCATTTTCTGGTTCTGGGTTCTATACCAGGTTTTCTGAGGGTTCTGGAAAAATCCATAAGACACGGTAAAACTTTTTAGCAATTCGGAAATGTGTCTACAAAGACCAACAATATGTGTCCTCTGTACGCTCATTCCTCAACACATGCTTTCCCTTCTTTTCGTCTCTCTCTTTTTCTTACTACCTCTGCTGTGTTCACTCGTTCGTCGGCTAAGATGTGTTGCTAAAGCGATTAGGCTCCAAGTTAGTGGCAGAGGGCTTGTGGATGTGGCCGCTTTGAAGATTTGCCAAAGCTTTTCCACCCTACAGAGGCTTCACTATAATTGGTTCGGGCTTGTACCGAATCATTTCTGGGAGGAAATCTGATTGACTTGTACAGAAACCTATGACAAGAGGTCTCCACACATGTCTCACCTTCGTGTCAGCTTCATTTTGGAAGTCTGATTGTAGATCAGGAGACCTGAGAGGAATTAAATGTAATCCATTGAGCTCTAAATGCAAATGCCTTTTCTATGGAGAGTGAGAAGTGAATTTGCCACACAAACATATTAACATATTTCAGAAACAGGGTTACCTGAGGAAAAGAAGGTTATTATGGGTTTGGAGACACTAGAAAAAACCAATATGCATATATTTTGAATATGTGTTATACACAGAAACAAAGTTTGATTTCATTTAAGTTGTTGTAGCTGTTCCTCAATGCTGATTCTAAAGGTATGCATTCTCTCTCTCTCTCTCTCGTTGTTCTGTTGCTTGGTTCTATCTGCTCTGTAGAAGACATTTGTGGCGAGTCCATATTCAGACCCAATGACAGTGAAACTGCACAGTGGGATGTCCAGGCATCCAGAGGACCCAGAGATGCTCTGGGTGATGGGGCCCGTCCTTGCTGTCATCCTCATCATCATCACAGTCATTGCTATCCTGCTATTTAAGAGGTAAGGCATCCATAAGCTTTTTTTAAATTTTTTTTTATTTTAAGGAAGAATTACTATGTGTTATTGTGACAACAATGTTGTTTAGCTATATTTCCTCTTTTTCACAAGGGTCATTTGTTTGAACAAGTTTTTTTTTTTAATTTTCTTGTTGCAATCACTGTTTTTGACACTAAAGCAAACAGACAACATAGCTGGCAGTTCAGAATCTGGATTCTTGTGTGCATATATTATTTAGGCAATTAAAACTGACGAATTCCTAAAAGATGAAATTTGAGTGCAACAACAAATTCAACGTATTTCCAGAAACGATTTTCAAACGTACCGGACAGTTTCTTTAAGCAAAATTCGCTTTCCAAGATGCACAAACTGTGTTCAGTTTAATGGTATGGAAAAGGTCCGTTAAAGCAAAGGGAGTAACCTTTTGTTCTCCCTGGTGCATCTTAATTATAGAAGAGCTAACTATGCTTGTGTACAGAACATCTTTCCCTCAAGTGCCTTAGTGCTTTAGTGTCAAGAATTGAGTTCTATCCAAGATAAAACAGCTCCCTCTCTCCCTGCTCTCGGGTAAAAATAGCCAGGCTTTCTCTCAGCAGTATGTGGATGGTCCCAGTCCCTCAACCAGACACATACAAAAATGCTGACTCATTCTGACATGACAAAAAAACATCTAATGTAGAATTTGCCGGAAGAAAGAGAGGAAAACGAAGCTAGAACTAAACTAAGCCTTTTTCCTCAGAGGTGGATTATACGTTGTCCTAAAATACACCACACTCAAAGTGAAGATTGTCCATTCAAAGCACAATTTAATTTATGGTTAGACTTACTCTTTAAGTCTATCCCATCTCCTCAGTCTAGAATTGCATAAAGGAAGCGTTTCTTACGAGAAACAGTCTGAAAATCCCAAAGATGTGTAAACCAGAGAGGTCCATGGAGAAGTCCTCTGGTCATCAACTTTTATAATAATGTCAATCCCATCTCCGCTGTTACCAACTGTCTTGTCTGTTTGTACTCAGTGTTTTATCATTTTTCTTACTGGAGGTTTTACTTATCGTTTCAGTGACCTTTGCAGCAGTATATAGTGGCTCCTTTGGGCTAAGTCTGAGTTAACACAAATCCAAACAGATTCAAACCACCAGACATAAAATCTCTCCCCAAGACCATCCCCAGAGTGTCAAGTGTTTGCCGTGTTTAAATTATTTTGTCTTCTCCTTTGACGTTGGAGAGAAAGCTGAAGTACCTTTTTTTCTGTCTATTTCATTTTTGCTAGAAGTGTCTGTATATAATATCTACATGGCAAATTTTATTATCTGTCATTTGCTGTTCCAGTTTCTCTCTAGTTGTTCCATTTACAGGATTCTCAGATATGAAAGCCAGACAGTTAAAATTAACATGCATATGAAATAACCATACATTTCCCTTCAATCTCTCACCACAGTATGAATAAACCACATCTTCCTTGCATCTTAAGAGAAAATGCTTTATGAAGAAAAAAAAATGCTGTTGAAAAATATTGTTTGGGATTATTATGCAAGTAGGAATATAAATTCACAGCGTGCAGAGGCAGAATGCATTTCTCAAATGTCAGTGCCTCACATCTGAAAAAAAAAGATGAAAAGTTGAAAAAATGTGACAAATAGGGTGGTGGAGAGGAGAGGAGAGGAGAGGAGAGGAGAGGAGAGGAGAGGAGAGGAGAGGAACAGAGCAGAGTTGGTCAGTCAGGTGCCATTATTGTTCTTCATACTGAGCTCAAACAGAGATGCTGTGTGGCATCTCACCAGACTGTACTTTTCAAAATCTCTCTTTCTCTCTGACTTTTGTCTTCTTTTTTGTTTGTTTGTTTGTTTGTTTTCTACCCTTCGCATTCTCATTACTTTCTTTATTGGACACAGCAAACAGGAGAGGTGGGTGCTCTTTCTGTTTTTTTTTCCACAGTGTTTTCCCCCGGCTTTGCTCACAGACTTGTCTTTCATGCCCTTCAGTCTAGTCTCTTCCTTTTCTTATTTACTCTTCCTCAACTCCGCTAATGTAAAGACTTCGAAAGAGTAATACAATCAGTTATTTTAGTTTTTGTGCTGTCTAGACCATGTCATCACCCTTCACAGGGAGTGTGTTGGATTGACTTGCTGCGTGTGAGTGAGGTTGTATTTAAATTCTGTTTGGTATATAGACAGTTCATTAGCAAAATTGTGTGAAACATATGAAACTTAACCTTGGCCTCAACACTGTGATTTTAGCATGTTAGCGTAATGCTTCTGTTGGTGTGTGTCATGTTGTAGTTGTATGACAGCTGCAGAAGAGTGTGTCTGTAATTAGTCTGCATATCTGTCAGCTGCCTGACGAGTTAATTGCACAGTCTGTTTGTTTTCACACACCCTTGTGGTGGAAATTAGAGGTTTAAATGAGCGCAACCCAAAACTGGGCCACCTCACACTCTTAACAGCTGTGCGTGTACTGAAGGAGCCATTTCACATGTAAACAGTTCCACCTGCTGTGTGTGTGTGTGTGTGTGTGTGTGTGTGTGTGTGTGTGTATCTGTGTGTTTGTGTGTCTGTCTGTCTGTCTGGTTGTCTTTATGATTACATGTATGCATTAGTGCTCACACGTCTGGTTTCTCTGCTCTCCAGGAAACGCACATCTCCTTCAGTGAAAGACGAACACTCAGCAGGAGTGAAGGACTCTCTGCTGGCGCACTCCTGTGATCCTGTGGAGATGAGGAGACTCAACTATCAAACACAAGGTACACACACACACACACAGACACACACAAGCATATCTCCTCACGACGGTGATGGGCTCAGGGAGTGACTGATTCACCATAACTTGATTGTTGACTGCCAGTACTCAGACATAAAGAGCAGGACCTCTGGTACACTCTTCTGAGTGATGATTCTATGGTCTTTACTCTTCCAATCAAAAAGCAACATATGTATGATGTCATCATCAACACTGTATCCAAAGGGACTGAATTCAGCTTTTGACTGAATCTTCTCTAGATAGCCTTCAACATATAGTCTGAGTATCTCTAAGTGTCTGTCTGTCTGCTGCTATTACACAGTCTCTAGAAGCTAGACCTTCATCCAGCTTCGTCTATAGCATGAAGATCAGCCCAGTTGTCTAACAAACTTCTGGAAAGTTCTCACAGTTTTCATTCTTAGCCTCCGCCCTCTCAGAGAACTACCAAAACTGTGGGAAGTAAATCATGGAGCTCCTGTTTACGAACACTAGCTCTTAGCTTCCACTTTTAAGACTATTTGTATACACACTGCTGTAGCTAAAGTACTGGATATCCGTCCAATGCAAGGTAGCTGCAGTGTCTCCTAATGAGATAAAATGTGAAGTCATTTGTCTGTGTGGTTGAGACTCCTGAGTGCTGAGTCAATGGATAAAATGGTTACTGAAGAAAAAAGTAATAGACTGAGTCTGCCAAATATTAAAGATGACCTCTAATTAACCAGAGGGCAGTCAGTGGAGTAAGAGTGATTGGTGCCTGGACTAATTTCATTGCTACATTTTTAGAATGATAATCAGATTAAATAGCATATTTTCAGAGCAGCACTACGTAGTAACAACTATGAGAGAGACAAGACAACTTGTATAGACTATAAAACAGTCTCTCAAGATGATTTTCTGTTACTGTTGTTTCAAAAGTCTTGACCCTTCCTTGTTAAGAAAAAAAAAAAAAAAAAAGCAGATTGCAAAGCTCAGCATAAATTGCAGTTGTATAATTCAGAATTCAACGCAGCAGATTCATTTTAAAGGTGGAAGGGAGTCCATGGCTAGCCTTCATACATGGAAATAGGGCATTAGTCACCCCTCTCTTCAAGGTGAAGAATATTGAGAAGGAATTTGCCCATGTCATCTGCGGAGACATTTTCTTTCTATGTGCTGCTCAGACATAACTAACTAATTAAAGAAATTCATCCTGAAGAGTCCAAACTTTGAACTTGACAGAGAAATTAAATGGAATGACTCACTGGAGAGGCAGTCTTAATCTTTTTTTCCTCTCATTTCCCCTTGATATTTTCATCTCTCTCTCCCTCTCTCTCCCTCTCTCTCTCTCTCTCTCTGTCCCTCCCTCTCTTCCCCCTATCTCGCTCCATGGGAGTATGTATGGATGAGAAACCCTCTCTCTCTCTCACTCTTTCTCTCCCCTCTCACTCCCTCTTTCTCTTTTTTTTCTGAGATCTCCCTCCTCCTTACTCTCTCATCTGACTCTAAATTTAAATTTTTTGTTTCTCCAAATAGTGGCATACAACAAGACAGGAGTGACAGAAACAAGCATTTCGGCTTGTATAATGTCCCTTTAGAATTAAATATGAAACATTCTATCCTCAAAGCAAAAAAGCTTTCAAGAAAGAGTTCATAAAGAACGGTGGATAGGAAGGCTCACTCTGTTGATGTGAACTCGAAGGAAATCTGACATGTAAGTTCACCTGTTAGCTACATGGTTAGATGCACTGTTCTATGATCACTGTGGTAGAAATAATAACTGCAGATTGGCTTTATTTTTATATTCCGGTCCCTTAGTTCTCCTATTTTATTGTTGGTTCCCTTTTTACCGAGCCTGCCCCTATCTCTCTCTCCCTCTCTCTCTCTCCCTCTCTGTCTCTCTGTCTCTCTTTCCCTCTCACTGTACTCGGAGGTCTGCTTTGGGTAACTGATGAATGTATCCATTCTGACCCCATCTTTTCTCCACAGGTTCCAGTATTCCCAGTCGTCCAAACACTCCAAGTTAGTGTCTGCACCTCCTGTGTGTTTTCATTTGGCGTTTTCCTGTCTGTTTTCTTCCCTCTCTCTTTAATTATCCCCCTGTTTCTCATCCTCCTCAGCTCATTCCACAGCAGATCTCTCCCTTAACTGCAAAGTGACACTGTTGGCATGGACATAAAATACACAGGAGTTTTTGTCTATTCTCAGATGTCAAAATTTGTAGTTCGTCTAAAAATATATTGTAAAGTTTCTCAAATTTAGGTGAGGGATCCTGATTATTTTATTTCAAACAAAATCCTGCTGTGTACCATACTAAATTGCTTGTATGGCGGTAATTCATAAAAAAAAATATGAATTATTTGGTCCTAGACATCTAAAGGATGTCGACATGGTGCCTTTTTTATGAAGCTACACAATGCTCAACCATTGACCCTTCCCTCTATCACAGCTGCCCAATGTGTCATCCAGGCCACGCCCACTTCACACTAGTGGCACTCTATTTGCTCTGCCCGTCATGGCCCACTTCCTCTCTACAGGCTTATGGGGGGAAGAACTTTGAGCAGAGCTCTGTGATTGGTTGCATTAATGGGAGTGGGAGGAGGGTGACATGAACTGACCTGTAGGGTATGAGCTAATTAATACAGTAACCAATTGTTTAGACTCAGTGTGGATGTATGCATTTTATGCATAGTGCAGGCCTTTCCCTCCCATTCTCTCCTGTTAGTGTTCAAGATCCCAACCAACCAATGGGCATGTCCATTCAGCTGCTCACATTACTCTCACCAGTGTGGCCACGTAGCATGATGTTTTAAACTCTCAAACTTTGCCCTCTCTCTCTCTCTCTCTCTTTCTCTCTGTCTCTGTCTCTCTCTTTTTCTCTCTCTCTCTCTCTCTCTTCCTCTGTCTCTCTCTCTTTCTTTATGTACGCCTATGTATCTCTCTCTACTCCGTCAGCTTGTTGCAGCCTCACCACACACATGCATCACTCACCTGGTTGCACCATCTTTTTGAATGTGCTTGTATGCACATGTGTGTGCAGTTTTCGCTATCGGGCCACCTAACTGAAAGCATTTCGAGATTTGGCCGAAAGAGACGTATGGTAACCTCTCCTCTTCCTGTCATTCACAGGGATGAGAGAGCATCCGCCAATCTCCGTCAGTGAGCTGGCAGACCATATTGAGCGTCTGAAGGCAAACGACGGGCTACGCTTCTCACAGGAATATGAGGTACCGTTCTTCAAGAAACTTGAAACTAACAATCAGTCAGCTAAGGCACTGGCACCTGGTCTAATTAACGTTCACACTGTGTTTATGATACGCAGTCAGTCAGTCAGACTGCAGGTTTTTGTGGTCAAACGTTTAGTTGGTCTTTTATCTGTGCCAACCTCTGCGAGTCACCGATTCAGAAAGAATAAAGTCCTACTTCCTAAACATGCCTGTTACACACTGTTTCCTAGGTAGACATCAGTCTATAATTAAAAGCTTATTAGAAACCAGTAGGCCTTGAGCATGCTTGGATAGGCTCATTCTGTTTACTATTGCAGTTGTGCTCCTTATCCCTCATTCAGTTAAACCAGTGAGCTTGATTGGAATTGTCGTTCTGTTCTGCTCCATTTTTCTCTTTTTTCCACCCTTATTTTTGGGAGCAGGGGGTTTCTGCATGTGGTGCTGAATAGTCGTACCCTCTGATGAGGTGATGCGTAAGGTTGACGTGAGGCTCCTGTTAATACTCCACCAAAAGAATATCATTCCACTGCATTTACCTCACTGTAAAATTCAGTGAGGGATTACTGCTTGTTGATGTCCTACAAAGGAGGGTAATTTGCATTTAAAGTGCTGAATTTCAGCAAGGATAAACTAGGACAGATGGATTCTGTGTTTACTAAGGGGGAGGGAGGGGAAGAGAGGAGATACATCCATTATAAAACAGCTTTTCCAACAACTTCTGGCTTTCTGTGTTTTTTTTTCTTTTTTTCTACTGACCGTGCTTGTTGCTGATTCCAGCAGAGGAGCTGTACTCTGAACTCACTATGACCTGACGTTCAGAGACAATGTTCAAAACAATATTTTAGTGTCCCCAGCATTTTGCACGTAACCAAGAGAAGGTAATGGGGATTTGAATTAATACTTGCAATGAAAGCTGTCTTTTTCTGTTTGACAGTCGTCAAAGAGCTTGTTTGATAATGTCTGTAGCTCAAATGTGCTCACTCAGTGCTGACTCATTTTGTAATTACTATAATAAACTGCCCTGGTACCCGAATATTTATGTGGTAATAATGCAGCTGAAGGAATAATTCAGTTTGAAAAAGTCTGTTTTTATCCCTCCAATCCCTAATGCTTTTATCAACGCAGATCTTATGAATTTTTCAATAACAGAGAAATTTAAGAGGAAAGAGCGAATGCCGTGGAGCCCTTCTAATACATACCATGTAAAACTTCAGTTCCTCAAACTGCATAAAAGCACACACACATACACACACACACACACACACACACACACACACATACACACACACACACACACACACATACACATACACACACACACATACACATACACATACACACACACACACACACACACATGCACAAACTCTTGCCTCATCAGATCAGCCAATTCACAGTGCGTCAGAGCTTGAAATTAAAGGTTTATTATGGCTCCATTAAAAGTTGTGCAGTGCGAGATTAGCATGGCTTGTTAGATCTCTGGCTCTGATATATAAGCGAGGCAGCGATTGGTGTTTACTCCGCGTGGCACACGTGACAGGGCTCTTATCACTGCTTAAATTATCACAACCTTAATATAGTCGCTGCCACTCCCCGAGCAGAAGCCACTGAATTAAATGCCCTTAATTGAATACGAGAAAAAGAACTCGGGATGATAACCGAGCAATAAAAGAAGAAATTCACAGTGAATTTAGCCGAAGTAAATAATGAGCGTGAGAAAGTAAAATTGAAGTAAATAGGAAAATAGAGAAATGAGAGCTACCCCCCCCCCCTCCCCTTTTCTCTGTCACTTTCTCTCTCGCTTTCTCTCTCTTTCTTTTTCTGCAATGCCCCCCTCCCACCCCTCTCTCTCTCTCTCTCTCTCTCAGTCTAATACTTGCATGGTTCTCTGTTTGAATAATGAAAGAGTTTTCCACAGTGTGCCAAACTCTTGGGATTTGTAAATGGGGATATAACACTTTTAGTTAAGCACAGAGTTCGTCTCAAGCCTCAGTGGTGACTAGTTCAGTCTTTCTTTACCTCAGTCACCACTTTCAATTATAGCATTTCCCATAAGTGCAAATTAGATGAGTTTATTTAAAGGAGTTTCAGGAAACTAACTGCATAGGTGAACATGTATTAGGCCACTTAATTGTGATTATGATTTGAATAGCTCTCACTCAAGATGCGTATGAGAGACAGTCACAGCAACACAGATTAATGAATTATTTAACATCATCAAAATATTGACTGTTACCGTAGTTACTGCAGACTTGTTATCAGACACAGTGTTAGTCATCTGTTGTGTGAAACTGACTTGGACAAGTTCTGACCCTGCAGCCTATGGGGGTTTGAGTGTTAGGGGGGGGTGATGAGACTCTTGCTGATGCACACAGAGCAGTGAGACCATATGCTCAGGGAACAGAGGAGACAGCCAGAGATGACAAATTTAGGACTGGGACTCACAAACAATGCATCTTTACAGGCTGATTGCTAATGAAGCACACGGGGATGACAAGAAGTGTTAATCAGGCATTTTGGCAGATGAAGGAATATCCTAATATGCTTCACCTGATAAAGCTGTCATGTTGGGAGAAGAAGCGTTCTGAAAAGGCACAGAATCGTTTGGGGCGATGCGGAATGACTAGCGATTTAGCGTTGCTCAGGCAAAAACACTCACGTGGTCGTGTCCCTCGCCTAAGCAAAGACAGGTGCCATAAATAACAGCCTGTGTAGGCTCACCAGGGATGGGAATCAACGCAGGCTCATTGTGGAGTCTGTCACTACCTCGCTCGCTCACACGAGTCTTTGGGAGAAAAACAGTAAACAGCAGCTTTGAGTCCTCCTTCTCTCTCTCTCTCTCTCTGTCTCTCTCTCTCTCATTCTTGCTCTTTTTGCACAATCTGTCAGCTACCACTGATATGCCCATTCATCTCATGACAGCGGGTGACTGAGTCAGGGTCTATGTTCCAGTTGTGTGTGTGTATCTGTTTGTGTGTGTGTGTGTGTGTGTCTGTCTGAGAAAGAGAGTCTGTGTAGGCCTACACGTGTGTCCGGGTTTCTGCTCTCTGGTTGAGCATTATGTAGCTTCATAAAAAAGGCTGTGGTTCTATGTATATTCGCAAAAACATACAAGTTCAAAGGGCTATGGAACTGAACATGTTTCGTGACAATGCAGAACAGTTTACTTTAGTTATCTCTTCTCTCAGATTGCAAGTAAAACAGGTCCATAAATTTATATGCTGCACCAGGAGCAATGATTTTTTTTTTTTCGAATTATAAGCCAAAAAGAAATGAAAACTGAAGAGCCTCTGAGTAAACCAAATGTTATCGGCACCATACCGGTAAGGATAATGCAAATCAAAACACAGAGAAAGTTTCTGAAAAATGTGTGCGGATGCAAACAGGATTGTTGGCGTGACTAGCTCAGCACTCTGTATGAAATTTGACTTTAGTATCTCAGGAACACAGAGTCAGGCGTGACGTTGTAAAAGCGGAATTTTCGATTCTTCGTCAGTTTGGGGCCGTCAGTGTGTTTCGCCGTAAGCAGTAGAATGGTGGCATGTGAGGTGAATGACACACCCGTCATAAAACTTACACTAGTGGTAACTGATTTGTTGTGTAAATTTTTGGGTGTGTGACATAGGGGGTTTTACTTAACATGCTGTTAAATAAGATTTGCAATGTTCCATGTTTAAAGAGCAGTCTTGTTATCGTGACAGACGGGCGGCCTTATGCTAGCTGGTTCTGTGGGAGAGGAAGCTAGACGGATCAGGGAAGCAGTCTTTTTCAGTCTTTGAAATAATGAAATATTCTTTGTAGCACCCTTTTTTTTTGTAAGTCACTGTAGGAGTGAGTGGTAGACTAGACTACACAAAATAATGCAGTGTTGAGTTTTCTCAAATGGTGTCTCAGATTCATAAAATGACTCCTTCAGATGAAATACGTTTGGGGCAGTGGCGGCTGGCGGCTGAAGCCCCCCCCCCCCCCCCCCCCCCCCCCCCCCCGGCAATTAACATGCTTCCTCCTCTTTGAAAAAGGGGAGAGGTGGTATAAGAAATAGGAAGACATTGTACAGCCTAAATGTCAACGTCAAAGGACAACCACATACAAATAAAAAAGAGGCGTTAAAACTAATGTGTACCACATATATATCAGAGAGCTAAACAGATTATTTGGTTGAGAAAGCAAGATCTGTTTAGTTGAAAACCCACTCACCATGTCAAGGTACAGGCCTCAAGCGGGGTGTTCGTAAGACAGGACAAGACAGAAAACAAGGTTAATGGGAAAAAAAAAAAACATATTCCTTTTTTAAAAAGTTTGCATTTTGTCAAACAAATCACTGACAAAGACATACAAATGTCAAACATACAAACATACAAACAAGAGACCACCACACACAGCACTGCTAGCAAGCTAACAATAACCTTCTTAGCTTGCACTAGCTCTTGCAGACCAAATTAAGTTTGGAAATACGCAGTAAATAAACAATAATCCTAAACAAGATTTCTTTAACTAGACTGGCAGAAAACTATACAGCCTATGAAATGTAGGTTAAACAAATTATGTATGTTGTGTTGTGTTTATTGCCCTCTTTATGAAGTTACCACAGCCCTCCCCAGTCACCACTTTCAAGGTCAATTCAATGAATGCTTCACCTGATCGAACAAGTGAAAATGATGACTGATTAACGAAGGCAGTGATTGTTCAGAGAGTTTTGTGTCAGTCGTATTCAAGCCGAGACTGTGCATCACTGTAGCCTATTACATTAGGTAACTTCTGCTTCAGGGGTTGGACTTATTGTCATAGGAGTCCGTTTAACTGCAGAGGGGAGACAATCCACGGGTAGGTGATCTAGAATTACATTGGAGGTAATTACATTGGAGGCAATGGACAAAAATATCTATGGTGGTGAATTTATGGAAGTTCATCTTGTCACCTGGGCTGAGGGTGGTGCTGTTTCACAGATTGTAATACTAGTAAGTAGTTGAATCCAGGAAAACGACCTCATGTCTGTGGCAGGATAACGACCTCATTTTAATGTTTCAAAAGAAGAAAACCATGATTGCTGTAGGGGGTTTTTTTGTAACTTTTTTCAACACTGTTTCATCTGTAGTCTTAGAGAAGCCTCCACTGGTTTGGTTTGGGACCTATCAACGTATGTGTGTGTGTGTGTGTGTGTGTGTTTATCCCATATCTGTGGTGGGCATTTGCATTTGAGCAGTGTGTGTGGGTGTGTGTGTGTTGCATTGAGGTGTGTGTGTGAGCTCACAGATAATGTTAAATCAGCAGTTATAACAGGAAGGTCAATAGTAAATTCCAGTTGATTGCATGGCATTATTGAACTGGACAAGGGCCTTTGTCAAGTGCCAGAGATCGATGGGGAGCTCAGCCATCACAAACAAGCAAACAAACATAGCACGACCCTGAGTCCACACACTAAACTATGTATTAAGGTGGAAAGGCTATGATTTTTTCTCCTCACTATTCTCTCTCTCTCTCTCTCTCTCTCTCTCTCTCTCCCTTTAGTCTATCGATCCTGGTCAACAGTTCACCTGGGAACATTCTAACCTGGAGGTCAATAAGCCAAAGAACCGCTATGCAAACGTGATTGCATATGACCACTCCAGAGTCATTTTAGCCTCTGTTGATGGTAAGTATCACAACTCTCAAAGTAAGACTTAACAAACAACACCTCTACTCACCTAGAGTTTGTAGGTAGTTCATTGCGTAGTCTCTTTACATATTTAGCTCCTAATACCTACTAGTTAAGTTAATACCTAACTTTCATAGTTTCATCAAAAAGATATTCCAGCATACAGTGAGAATGACTGTATCTATGCTTTCCTGAACTTTACAAGGGGCATGCAAACACACAGTTATAAAACCGCATGGGATGATACTTTGATACTCTGATACATTTTTAAGAAATGGAAAATATGAAATATATGATGATATGAATAGGTCTCTCTTGTTACTTCACTGTTATTGTTTGTGAATTCTGTGCTTTAGGTGTACCAGGCAGTGACTACATTAATGCAAACTACATTGACGGCTACCGTAAGCAGAACGCCTATATAGCCACACAGGGCCCCTTGCCTGAGACACTTAGTGACTTCTGGAGGATGGTGTGGGAACAGAGAACGAGCACCATCGTAATGATGACACGCCTAGAGGAGAAATCCAGAGTGAGTATACACGCATACGCAGAACACACACGCTCTCTCGCACAAAAACACCTTCAAGCACAAACACACCTACTCTCTCTCTCTCTCTCTCTCTCTCTCTCTCTCTCTCCCCCCCCCCTCTGTCACACACACACGTACCCATACACACACAGAAAAAAAAAAACATAAACACATTTTCACACACACACACACACACACACACAGATACAACCACATTGTCATGCATACACACACCTACCCTATCCATCTCACACACACAGTTTAATGCGCACGCTTACCCACTCTCTCTCTCATACGCTTATCTCCTCAGGCACACATAAATAAACATGTACACATAAACGCTCTCACTCACCCTGGCTCATTTACACTTTCAGATGTGTGCTTGAAAAGTTGCTAAGCACATGCTCTGGTGTAGCGACACATAGAAAGGACATACGAGGTGGTAAAGAAAGAAAAAAAAGAGAGAAAGAAAGAAAGAAAAGAGAGAAAGAGAAGGAAAGAGATGGTGATATGCTTTTTCTTGAACACTATGAATAATAATAATAAAAAAAAAAGCATTTGGGACTCAGAGAGTCTTGGGTCTCTCCTCTGCTCTTTATTGGTTGACCCTCATCCCAATGGGTAATATCACCCATCTTGTTTCCTATCTGCTCTGCCAGAAAGCTCAATTTCTCTTATTAAATGGCCTTTGACTTTGACTTCTGCAAAACCTACACATTACCACTAAAATCCCTGCCTGTCTCAGCCCACCAGCACCACCTTACCTCACCTCTTTGCTCCACCCACTCACTACACAGGAAATAAGGTTTAGGACCCTGTAGTAGCGCAGGAGGCATGAAGTGTGTGTATCTGTGTATGAATGCATGTATATGAATATGTGTATATGTAGCTACAGAGAGCGAGAGGGCATGTGGTGCGTGTCACACCCCTGCCATGTGACCAGCTGTCCACCCTGAGAGTGAACAAACCCCTCCTTAGCCACAGTATATAATCAGGGATGCTAATATACGTTTATATTTACTCTTTATTCGAGTGTCTTAATGTATGTTAATAAAAGCTTAGCAGTAAGCAAATATACGCGATCTATGAGGCAAAGGTCAACACACAAGGCCACTCTCTCACACACTTTATGTGGCTCTCCAAACTCATAAATATATAAGGTGAGTTTCATCTCCTGGAGCGAGAATCACATTAGAGTCATGTTTATGTAAAAGAATTCTCCCTGACGGCATGCAGAAATGCACACTGCATTTATATTCAGATATTCAGTAAATGGTCTAAATCAACAAAAAATGAAGAACATAGTTTCACATGCTTGACAGGAGAAGCGGTAACTGTAGGAGCAGTAGGATAAGTGGTTTCAGAGTAATCTGTATAAGAATGTGTGTGTGTACGTGCGTGTGTGTGTGTGTGTGTGTGTGTGTGTGTGCGCGTGTGCGCATATGCACGTATGTGTGTGTGTTTGTGCACACGTATGTGCGCACGCAAGTTAAACTGAATGAAGCTTGTGGATGAAGTTTCTGGAGAATAAAAGTACATGGATTTGTGTGTGTGTGTGTGTGTGTGTGTGTGTGTGTGTGTGTGTGTGTGTGTGTGTGTTTGTGTGTGTACGTGCACCAGATGAATGCAGGTGTGCACTTTGTCCTCTGCCCTGGTAGCATTTAGTTGTGTTACTAAGAGAGATTCCTGTATGCTGGCCAGATAGCAGGTCCAGGTGGCCACCCTGCTGTCCACCGCAAACACTGATGCCCTTGAGTGTGTGTGTGTGTGTGTGTGTATGAGTGTCTGTATGTGTGCATGTGTGTGTCCATGTGCTTTGGAGTATAACTGAGACACATTTCTAAGATGCCAGAGATTAGGCAGGGCCTATGGACATGTCCCCTAAATGGGTTTGTGATTGTGTAGCGTGATGTCCCCATCTGTCTAGCTCTTGCCAGGGACCTTCAGCCTGAAACACAGACACACACACGCATACACACACGCCCGCCGACACGTACGCACACCCGCGGGCCGGACTTCAGTGCCAGCTGGCATGCAGGACCCCCCCCCCGCCCGACTCGCCGGGGCACATGTGAAGAAGCAGTGGCGTGTGAGAACCAATCTGTCCTCTTTCCCCTGGAAGGCTCCGCTCACCTCTAACCCTGACTCCATCACCCTAACCCCCAACCCAAGCCCCTTAAATCTAACCCCACAACGTGAAAACATGACCGTTAACAGTCCAGCTCCAAATTTAATACGTAAGGGTTACTTTTAATTTAAAGTCAGTCTTGCACTTGTTCTTCTTCAGATAGCAAAAATGTATTTTACTTTTGCCTTGTACCTCTAATTCAGCATTTTAATTCAGTTTTTAATAGGATATATTTGTCTGAATTTGGCTGGTTCTGCTTCTCCATTCATTTCAATATTTTCAATACTCCCACTGCGTATACCACTGAACTGACCAATGTTAGCTGGTATACATCTTAGACATACAACTATGCTTTTCAGAATTATCTGGGGTGATCTCCTGCGCTAGAAGTATGTGAAAAATTGTGTAAACATTTGAATGTTTGCTGGAGCGTTTTCATACAAGCGGCCTCTCATTGTATCTTGTGACCTACCTGACTTCTTGTTCTCACCTTGACTCTTAACTCTGTGTGTGTGTGTGTGTGTGTGTGTGTGTGCGTGTCTCGCCTGCAGGTAAAGTGTGACCAGTACTGGCCCAGTCGAGGCACAGAGACCTACGGTATGATACAGGTCTCCATGCTGGACACGGTGGAGCTGGCCACGTACAGTGTACGCACATTCGCTCTGTATAAGGTAAGAATCCCATTATTGGCCTTCTAGAGCACTGAACACGAATGACAAAAACCAAGCACAGAAACATGTCATAACTATGAGTGAGCATGGCTCATATAATAGTAAGTAACTTTTACTAACTATTACTAACCCTATGTCAGGGGTCTCAAACCCCGGTCCTGGAGGGCCGGGGTCATGCCGATTTTTGTTTTCACCTCTTAGTTACCTGTTGATTTTCACCTTGAAAACAGGTGTGGACACTCTTCAGCCAATCAGAGATTCTATTTAGTTGATCTACAAGAAATACAGCAGGACCCCGGCCCTCCAGGACCGGAGTTTGAGACCCCTGCCCTGTGTGATAGTGACTAATTAGCCGTCTGTGTCTGGTCATGACTGACAGTTGTTGATTGACATCGAGTGACTAGTAGTGATTGTGAATGACTATGAGAGATGTCAGTTTACTGGGAGTGTTGTGCTGATGTTTTGGCCTCCTCTCTGTTGGAACAGAACGGCTCCAGTGAAAAGCGTGAGGTCAGACAGTTCCAGTTCATGGCGTGGCCTGACCACGGAGTCCCTGAGTATCCCACACCTATCCTGGCCTTCCTTCGCAGGGTCAAAGCCTGCAATCCACCCGACGCTGGGCCTATGGTAGTTCACTGCAGGTAATATGCATCTTTCTTTTCAAATAAGGATTGTGTGTGTGTGTGTGTGTGTGTGTGTGTGTGTGTGTGTGCGCATGTGTGCATGTGTGTGTGTGTTTGGGAGGGACCAGTATTTGGAGGCTTAATGCTTCTCTGTCTAGTAGTGCCTTTATTATCATGTGCCCTTGGTACTAAAGTATGTGAGTGTGTGTCTGTGTGTGTGTGTGTGTGTGTGTGTGTGTGTGTGTGTGTGTGTGTGTGTGTGTGAGTGTGTGTCTGTGTGAGTGTGTGTGTGTGTGTGTGTGTACGCGCGCGCGTGTGTGTGTGTGCTTGTGTGTTTGGGAGATGAGAAAACCTCTGGTATTAATTACGGATCTAAACGGCGGTGTCTCTCCCGGCAGTGCTGGCGTGGGTCGAACGGGCTGCTTCATCGTAATTGACGCCATGCTCGAACGCATGAAGCACGAGAAATCGGTGGATATCTATGGTCACGTGACCTGCATGCGAGCCCAGCGTAACTACATGGTGCAGACTGAGGACCAATACATCTTCATCCACGAGGCTCTGCTAGAGGCAGTGACCTGCGGTAACACAGAGGTCCCCGCCCGCAACCTCTACGCTCACATCCAGAAACTCAGCCAGGTGCCCCCAGGAGAGACCGTCACCTCCATGGAACTTGAGTTTAAGGTGAGACACACTGATAGGAACCAAATGGTAGAAACTGACAAAGTGTTGTGCTTCGCTCAGCAAAACATTACAGTTTGGAGAACCTGCCCAAATAAGTGTATTGCTAGTCAGTCGTAGATAGTAAAGATGTTGTATCTCCCCTTCAATGCTGAGTAGCTCTCTCATGGTCGTGCTAGTCCTTACTGCTGGAGTGCAGCACTCTCATACACAGACAACTGAGTGCTATGATGAATTGGGATGTTCTTTGGAAGCTGAGAGGTTGTATTGCCATGAACTCTGTTGAGAGGAGAGTCAATGCTGGGAGTAGAAGAGTCAGTGCTGAGTGTAGGGGAGACAGCGCTGAGTGTAGAGGAGTCAGTGCTAAGTGTAGAGGAGTCAATGCTGGGAGTAGAGGAGTCAGTGCTGGGAGTAGAAGAGTCAGTGCTGGGAGTAGAGGAGTCAGTGGGAAATCAAAGAAAATGAGTGGTACAGAGAGATGACACTGGGGCAGAGGTGGGCAAATCCGGTCCTGGAGGGCCAGTGTCCTGCCGGTTTTTGTTTTCACCTCTTAGTTACCTGTTGATTTTCACCTTGAAAACAGTTGTGCACGCTTTTCAGCCAATCACAGATTGTATTTAGTTAGTTGACAAGAAAAATAGCAGGACCATGGCCCTCCAGGACCGGATTTGCCCACACCTGTGTCGGGGGGGTGGTAACCACTGAGATGAAATGAATTTTTTAGGAGCATCATTGTGTCTCATTGGCTTACCAGACCCACCAGAGGTGTGAAAGAGACAGTGAGAGAGAGAGAGAGAGAGAGAGAGAGACAGAGAGAGAGAAGAAAAAGAGACAAAGATCAGCAGAGAGAGAGAGAGAGAGAGGAAGAAAAGGACACAAAGATCAGCAAAGGAACACAGAAGAGAGAAAGGATATGATAAAAAAATGAGTCAGGTAGGAGGGTGAATATGGAGATGCACTGAGTTGAGAGTGATTGAGAGAGTACGTGGAGAGCACTTCGCTGAACTGACTGCTGATGAAAACCCCATCGAGTGCAAGCTTTACCACTGTAACCCGGGAAACAGGCTGTGCTATACCACTCCATTGCCAGCACTACTTCAACCTACCCCAGTGGTTTTCCTGAGGGAAAAAAACGCAAATTTTGCAGTTCAATTTAGTTCTACTGGCACAGTAATTGTAAATTTGAAAGCAGCATCTGCAATATACTGTGATAATGCAGGTTTCATTTTGCTCAGAATCCCAAAACTGACAGTTCTCTTCATTCGTAGCCCGCAAAAAAAAAAAATCACATTGGGGCTCGTCAGCGAAGTAAAGCAAGGTAGCACCTCCAGGGAAAAGGGCTCCATAGTGTCTGCTTTGTTTTTCATATTGCATCACCTGAATGTGTAAATTTCAGTATGCAAGCATGTCCTAGTTGTGTGAGAGCTTTTGTACCGATTCCCTCATGCCTCCATGTGATATAGCAGTTTTAGAGCAGAGGCGTGAGGGTTCCATTTGAAGTTTGAGAACAAAGGCATCCGACTCGTGGATGTTATTTATCCGGCATCTGTATGAGCTGTAGCCCCATTGTCACTAAGCCTCCACACACATCCTACCACAGAGAAGAGATTGACTCTATTTGCACTTTAAAAAGTCCAGCACAGTTCTTATGGAGAAGGCAGATGGCTTGGATAAACATTAGAGCTAGTCCTTTTTCTGTGTGGACAGCGTTTGAAAAAACATAAAAAAAAATGTGCGGGATCCCTCTATTTGACCATGCTTTTTTTTTTTTTGGCTATATCTCCACAGAAACTGGCCAACTCCAAAGCACATACCTCACGATTCATCAGTGCCAACCTGCCGTGCAACAAGTTCAAGAACCGACTGGTGAACATTATGCCGTTTGAGTCAACCCGCGTGTGCCTGCAGCCAATCAGAGGAGTGGAGGGGTCGGACTACATCAACGCCAGCTTCATTGATGGATACAGGTGAGAGAGAGAAACAGAGAGAGAGGGAGAGGGAGACACAGAGAGAGAGAGAGAGAGAGAGAGAGAGGGAGAGAGAGAGAGAGAGGCGGTCTCACGTAACTGAAAACTATCTTCTTACAGTAAGGCACAAGTGACAGGCTAGTCAGGAGAACAGAATGAGAGTGACAGACTCCAAAGAAAAAACATTAACAGAGTGTACAGACATTTAAAAAAAAAAAAAGAGAGGGTCTTCTCAAATTGAAGCAGAGTGGGACTCCCGGGCTTTGCAGCTATTCCTTTGATGCGCTCGCTGAAAGGGAACCTTGGCTTCCCTGGAGCTGACAGCTGAGAATCATGGGTCCGGCTGGTTCACCGGTGTCTCCCAGCCTCTTATCCTATTGTGCTGGCAGTTGTCAGGACAAATTGGTCTTATTGGCAGGGCTGTCCATAAGCCCTCCACTGTCTGTCGCTGCTGAATAAATGACTGGTTTCGCTGCAAGCGAGACCTGACAGTTGACAAACAGACCTCCACAGGGAAATAAAATGATTACCTATCACAATGACTTTGTTACCCACAATCCTTCTCGACCCTGTCGGAACCACGCCGGGACCAGGAGAATACAGAAGGACCTGGGCAGTAGCAGAGGTGTCGATGAAATGATTACCCGTCACAAAGACCCGCAATTCCTCTCGACCCCATTGGAGTCGCACCATGACAGTGAAAAAGAAGGAGAAGGCAGGGGTTCCAGAGGAGGAAGCCAGAGAAATAGTAGCGCAACATCTGGACGATGAAAAAACTATTCATTTCTCTGAATTCAGTGCCATATTAACATCCATAAAAGTCCTTAAGTGTCTTCTCCTGCTGCCATTATACAGCCAGACATAAGTCTGCTTCAACGGCTATCTCCAGCATGGAGAAACATTGAAAACAGTGTCTAGACTTGATTGAGAGCTTACCGTTCTTTCATTATAATGATAGAGGAGAAGGCTTTTGGGAGTGTTGGCAAGTGGGGTGGTTTCTGTGAGCCAGACACTGCTATTGTCCCTTATCAAATTAACAGCCAATCAGAGAAGTCCCTGAGAGGCCCCTCCTCTATTGAAGTGTAAACAGCATAATTGGCTGTAATCCCCGTAATGAATAACGGTGTGAAAGAGGGAGTCTCTCTCTCTCTCTCTCTCTCTCTCTCTCACTTTCTCTCTTTCTCTCTCAATCTCTCTCTCACTCTTACACACACTCTCTCTCTCTTGATGAGTTTGTGTGGGGGAGCTTTAATTTGCTGCCTGTTGCATAATGAAGCCCTCAGGGCAGGCCCACCTGAGAGAGAGAGAGAGAGAGAGAGAGAGAGAGAAAACAGAAAGAGAAAGAGAGGAAAGAACAGAGAAGATAGAGGAAAAGATGTTGGTTCTGTTATTTCTCATCTCCACCCTAGCTCTCGCTGCAGTAATTAAAGTGTCTGTTCCAAGTGTTTTCTGGCAGACAGGAAACAGGAGAGTATAGTTCCAGCCTCAGCATGTGTGGTTTTGTCCAGTTCTTGTCATGACATTTTAGGGGAAAAGAAAGGATGATGAGGGTGATGAAGAAGATGGATTAGGGCTCCTCTCTTGCTCTCGTTCAGATGTCCCCAAAGCATCTCATATTATAGTGAAAGCCTGGCCTCATCCATCAGCTAACTGTTGCATCTACCTAGGGAATGCACTGCAGACACTTAACACACAAATGCTTGCCAAGTGTCCATTAGCCCTCACTCTACTCCCCCAAAACTTGACTCTGACTTCATAAAAACAGATTAAATGTCTCTGCTCAGTGTAATTGTAGCTTTTTGTATATCTGCAGTGATAATGGTTTCAATGCTGGAAGAAAGGAGAGGCATTGCTTGTTTTTCCACACGTATAGAGATAACAGAGGACTCACCACCACTGCCCCTCACTCATTGTGTGCTCCTTTTTACCTCAGTTACACTTTCCTATGGTTGTGTCTCATCTTTCTCTCTCTCTTTTATCCCTCTCTTTTTCATCTATAGCTCTCTCTGTCTCTCTCTCTCTTTCTCTCTGTCTGTCTTTTTATTTCTCTCTTGCTCTCTCTCTCTCTCTCTATCTGTATCTCGAATAGTTCTCTATAGCACAGATAGTCTGTAATCAGAAACAGATTTCTCACAACATGCACATATTTGTTTCTCTGTTTGTATGTACAAGCATGTGGGTGTGTTTGCCTGTGTGCATGCATGCTTATGCATGTGTACACACAAGGATCTTAAGAGAAAGGCGTCCGTATTTGTCAGTGCGATGTTACACTGCCCTCCAGTGTTAGTCCATTGAAACTATGCCGCACGTACGCAGAGGAGCACGCACGAGAGTTTGTGTTTTATGTGGATTTCTGTGGATGTGCATGTACATTTACTGAGTTAAATGTATTGTGTGCTTCCTCAGACAACAGAAAGCCTATATGGCTACGCAGGGACCCCTGGTTGAGACCACAGAGGACTTCTGGAGGATGCTGTGGGAACATAACTCTACTATTGTAGTGATGCTGACCAAACTCAGAGAGATGGGCCGAGTGAGTTACACACACACACACACACACACACACACACACATGCATGTGCATATACAAATGCACACACACAGGCACACCTACACACACACACACACACACACACACACACACACACACACACACACACAAAACAGATAAATAACAAAACTACCATTAAGATATCTGTGAGAACTCCATTGCTGTGTATTTGTGCCATACAGGAGAAGTGCCATCAGTACTGGCCAGCTGAGCGTTCTGCACGTTATCAGTACTTTGTTGTGGATCCCATGGCCGAGTACAACATGCCTCAGTATATTCTCAGAGAATTCAAAGTCACTGATGCCAGGGTAAGCTTCCGTCATCTGTCAATGCCAGCTGTAATAATATGCATTAGCTAGCAGCACATAATGCAGTTTTTTTGCTGTCTCTCTCAAACTGTGGTATGAAATTGCTACTGTATAAAATAGAAATATACATCAAATATATCATTTAAGCACATTTAAGCACAGAAACAAACTGTCATTATAGGATGGCCAATCCAGGACTATTCGGCAGTTCCAATTCACTGATTGGCCAGAGCAAGGGGTGCCAAAGACAGGAGAGGGCTTCATCGATTTCATTGGCCAAGTGCACAAAACCAAGGAACAATTTGGACAAGACGGACCAATAACTGTTCACTGCAGGTGAGAGATAAGGAGGAATATTATGGGTATGGCTGTATATTTGTGTGTGTGTGTGTGTGTGTGTGTGTCTGTGTGTGTGTGTGTGTGTGTGTGTGTCAGAGCGAGAGAGAGAGAGAGAGTGTGCGTGTGTGTATTTTTGTAATTTGTTTGGCGTTTGTGGGTGGTTGTGTGCTGAATCAGCCTCTCTGTCCCGCTGCAGTGCTGGTGTGGGTCGGACAGGGGTCTTCATTACCCTGAGTATAGTGCTGGAGAGGATGAGGTATGAGGGAGTGGTTGATCTGTTTCAAACTGTCAAGACGCTTCGCACACAGAGACCTGCTATGGTGCAGACAGAGGTAAATACAAAGACTGACAGTCCATGTGGCTGACCTAATTATCACACCCAATAATGAACAGCTGGACCAGAATAGACTGCAGAGCAGATGACCATAAACCACAGAATAACAAATCCACAGGCCTTGACAGGCTGTGAATATGAAGCTAATTTCAGCTCCGTTTCAATTCCTCTGCATTCTTTTCCTTTTCCAGTCCTTTGACACTATACACCCATTGGTCTGAGGGTATTAATTGTAGATGTGTGTCTGTTTGTTTTTTGTCAATGTGTGTTTTCAGGACCAGTACCAGTTGTGTTACAGGGCAGCTCTGGAGTACCTGGGCAGCTTTGATCACTATGCAACGTAACCATTACTAGAAAGCATCAAAGGAACCCCCACCCCACCGCCCCCCCCCATTAAGGAGAGACCGCCAGTTCTTTCTGAGCCATACTCACCAAGCTGATGCCAGAGGAGGAAAGAGGGAAAGAAAAAGAGATGGAGTGGGGAAGAGATGAACAGATTCAGGTGGATAAACTCCACTGGAGCAGAACCCCTGCACTGGCATAATCCACTCATTACTAACCCTCTTAAACACCCCCCCCCCCAAACAAACAACCTTAAAAAAAAAAAAAAGAAAACGACATGAAAAAGCTCCATGTTGGTGTTCCTACCACACAGCATCCTCCTATGTATGCGTCCTACTGAGAGCATGTGTTATCCATCTGTTTTCTGTCAATACCATTTTATAACCGCTATCATCATTTTTATTATCATTATGCCATTATTATTATTATTATACATTCTCTTATGTATGATTTTTTTTTTAGCATTTACACTGGTTATTGTTTGTCTGAGGGGTTTATTTTTCCCTTGTAATTCATGTATGTTTTGTATGACATTTACAGTTATTTTTAGCATGGGGGACATGTATTTTAGCATGCCCCAAATTAATATTAGAAACCACATATTCCAAGCTGCTTATAATTTTCTTACTTTTATCATTATTATGATATTTTAATGATTCTGGTTATCTACTCTTAATTCAGCGGGAAAGGGGAAAACAACTTTTATAAACCTTTTCACCTCCTGATTCTTTATAGAACGATTATATATGTAAAAGAGCTCAAGTGTATTCACCACTTACCAGAGTTATAGAACTTATTAAAGTTATTGTTATAAAAGCTGAATAGACAAGAAATGAAACTGGAGTTGCTATAACATGTACAGACTCTGGCTCTCATCTCGATTGCTGCAACGTATGAACGACCCCAAGCCTGAACAGAAGACCTATGGACAAGGTGAACATGCACACACAAGACGTGCTTTTTTTTTAGGTGTCCTGTGATGACAGAGCCTTTGTTCACTCTGCGCGTGTGTAGACCGGTCAAAGCTCGAACCCAACCAGGATGACAACAGAGCACAGAAACAAGCTGAAAGGCTGACATAGGCACAGCGATCAACTTCCCAACCGAGTGAACCGCAAACGTTTATCTTTCCAAAATTATCAAATGACCGATCTTTCTGCTGCCTTGGCTCTTTCATGGGAACGTTTTAAATGAACATATGATTCACTGAACAGTTGGAAACAGTGGGACACATCCCCTCAAATGAAGTCATTGTCTTTCAGCTGTCAATATGTGGTATGTTAAAAAGTAACTGCCATTTCTTCATATGTCGCTATGGCACAAATCGACACTGTCCTCTACCATAAACAAGCCACATCAAAACGGACAGAGGATCTCTGCGTTATAATCAAGCGTTCCTTTTGCCAGATCCCAAATGGCAAAGTGAGGTGAGTTAGCTATGTGGGACCAGACAGGCAATTCATTTCACTTTGTGTTCGCATAGTGCCGTACAGAGAAGGTTCAACCTGTTGTATATGCGGTTTGTTTTCTATTTGTTAATAAAAAAAAAGGAGAGAGAGAGAGAGAGAGCGAAAGAGAGAGCAAGAAAAATGTTGCAAAAAAGAAAAAAAAACTTGATGTTAATAAAGTTGAATAATTGGGTTTTGTACATTGTCTTCTGTTTGTAAATTGTTGTTTGCTGAAGCCTTTGGCCTTGGCATGGAGAACAGATGGTGAATGTCCCTCTAGCACCAGTGTCCTTGCCAGCCCCCATAATTCTCTTCTTCTGTCACTAATCAAGCAGGGCACAGCTTGAGGGGACACAACTGGAACAGATCAGTTTGCTGGCTAAAATATTTTGACTTGTGACTGGTACATTGCTAGCACTGCCTATAGTAATACAAATTAGTGATCATTACTAGCACTAATTGCCTTGTAATGATAAGCTAATTACTTAGTTTAACCATGACAACATGAATATAGTTTGTTTTGTAAATTGTAATTAGTTTATTGCTGCATTTTAAAATTTTTATAAGAAGCCAGAGAAATAGACCTCTTTAAATATCATTTTGATGATTTGCTCCTTCTGAACAATGAATGATTTAGAAATAGATTGCATTTACTTAGTTACGAGTTTCTGAAAATCAGCAGACAAATCATTCAAGTTCCAAATCTTTGCCTCACGACAAAGATTAAATTCAATGATTTAGGAAGAGTGCAATGTCTATGCAGACTGAATATGCCAAAGGGGGGTTCTCTATGCACTTTGTTACTCCTTGGGCTGTAGTGCAGTTAGATGATGTCACTGACACAACAATACACAGTATTGTGATGGTAAACACCGCATACAATGAAAAATACAGCAGTCTCCAGTTAACCTGAAGTTGCACAGTGTTACATGGCGTATTTTTACACCAAGCTGACTACCCTAACAAGATTAATAAATAGTTTGCATGTTTTGACAGACTCAGGATCTGCTGGAAGCATTAATTCAATTTGAGTTATTATTAAACGCCCATGGGCCCTTTAATATGGCCATATGTTGCAACATATATTCTACTAAACAATCAGGTTTTTGGGGTAATTTGGTAACTCTGTTATAACAAGAGCAGACCTCAAAAGACAAATGTCTTAAGAGGACATTTAAATCGGGTATATAGGTGTATATACAGCGGAGATATATATGCCCGTAACTGTGTTTACTTAACACAATAATTCTGAAAGAAACAGCCAACAGTGGTGCATGCTGGGAAAAGTCCCACTCTCCCCCTGTGCTGCTGAAAAGTTTCATGTCACCAAATTTTACATAAAAATGTTATCTGATTTTTTTTTTTTTTTTTTTAACAAAAAATCATCAAAGTTTGTGCTGTACCATACGGACATGACATGTGCTACTGTATTTACTTAACCCCAGAGAGTGTATGTCAGTATAACATGAGCCACAAGTTGAGAACTACAAGACAACACAAGGGCAACAGTACATCATCTTGTTCTGAAACACAAGATGATGTACTGTTAGGAGAGGTTCTGCAGTGCCTGACTCATTTTCGGGATAAGAAAAAAATCTTTTTCTGAGATACAGCTTTCATATGGCACCCTTCAACATCACAGCAGAAATGCCATTCACACAAGTATATGTTTCAGTTTAAAGAGAATGATAGGTGACAGATCTCTTTTGACTGGATGAGAAGCTGAAGTTTCTATCAAAAACCACTGCTATATGTATTGTATTACCCTTTCACAACTTGCGCCCCCCGCCCCGCCCCCACGACCAGCGTTAACACTTAAATATTTAGATTTAAATTTCACACCATACTTTCTTACATATTTAAGTTGCAGGAAATAATGAGTCAAAATATTAGCAATAATAATCGGAGATAATTTGATGATTCCTTCCGAGTAGGCCGAATCAGTGGTCGTAGAGATGTTTAAATATATACCATTTTAATGTACACGGCATAAACTACAACACGTGAGGAAGTTGTTATGACTCGTCACGCGATAAACAAAGAAACTGAGCCCAAAACAGTGAACGTGTACTACAATTAAGTTGTCACAGTTGTCTACCGCAGCCACAGTCTAGACTTATAATTAGAATATTACCGTAATAAATCGAATGTGTCAGTAAGTTCATTGTATGGGGCGTGGTTAATAAGAAACAGACTGTATTCATGAAACAAGAGCGTTGCGCGCACTTGCGAAATTCATATGATTTATAAGTCATTACCAATACAGCAAAACACTGGATATGTGATACAGATCAACCTACTCTAATAAGTACAAGCGCAAACAAGTAAAGTCTGTGTGACTTGAACACAGCAAAACAATTTGATTAGCCAGAACTTTAAAAGGAAACGCCTTCTTCCATCTTTGTAAACAATCGCACACTGGGCATGCGCATCCGTGTGACAATAATGGAGGACAATCTTTTCTTCCCGTGGTGAATTCTGAAATAACTGAATTATTTCGTTGAGGATTGTAGCAAATCAATCTGCAGTTGATAGGCCAAGACACGTGAGTCAAACAGCACAATATTTTTCAAAAGCGTTGACGTATTCGTCTGCACAATTTGTAAAAATTGCTAACTAGTTTGCTAGTTTGAAGCTAGCAAGCTAACCTAGTTAACCTAACATAGGTTAGGAAAGCTACCCTAGATATCGAGATATGCTAGCCAGCTAGCCCTACTTTCTTTAACTAATGTTAGATTGAACAAACTAGGGTGATGATGTCAGTAAAAACTATAAGTGCATTTTCAGATCTCATATTCGGTCCTGTGTGTTGCAGCATGTTTATGGTGTCTTTGCAAAAAAATGCATTTAAGCTAAACATTCAAAAACTAGACACGAAGATAGCTGGCAAGCTAGCGTGCTTGCTATTTATTTTCCGGGAGTTAAGCTGTAGTGGGCCCTATTTTGAAGAGCACTGAGTCGCACCAATCATCACTGTACAATTGAACTTCCCTGGACAGTTGTCCAATTGAATATGCTGAAGTGGGAGGGGTTTACGGCATATAGCATTAGCGTGCTAATATCCCTGTGCCGTATGACTTTGGAGTAGTAAGCAGACAGTAAACAAATACCCAGCTGCACGAATTTACTATAAAAGTAGATAAAAACTTTATCGTGACAGATGACTAGTCTTGGCAGTCATTTTGAGTTATACTACCAATTAGGGCAGATCCCTTACCACTCGGTGCATTTCTTATATTGTTAGCGGACTATGCGACGTAATGCTGTTTACGGTAGCTTATTGCCCTTATTGCCTTTAATACTAACATGTCAGTTTGGTGGTCAGTATGTACGTTAGATGACGTGCAAATCCAGAACAATGTAACTGAAAGCCGATTTTAGTATGCTAAAGTGAGTGCGTTGTAAACGTAAATATTTACAACGTGAAACGCTTTATTTCTTTTGGACAGTAGGTGGCGACAGCTCGAAAGCAAACGTTGCATTAGGATGATTTTGTCCATACAGTATATGTTATTCAATTGACTCTCCTTTCATTTTTGGAGTAAACAAATGGTTGAACCACGGAATGAGTACCTGAACACCAAGCACTGAAAGGCAGTCAGTGTCACAATTAATACAGTTTTAAGCTGGCAATCATTATTTTTAAATTGCAGGATATGGTATGCCTGTGTGCAATACTTAATCCCCGCAAATTTGTTTAACATAATGTTAGTATTTGTACATTTATTCAGACATTTCAGATTTTGTTTTTCTTATCTAGGCACACTTCAGTATTTTGACCATGTAGAGACACATAATCTCTATATCTACTTCTAAAATTGCTATTGTGCATCCAGGCTCACTGTGATAGGATGGCTTCAGACACTGTATCCCAGCCACCTTGGTCCAGGATCATGACCTTCCACCCCTCTAGGGAAGAGTTTAAAGATTTCAGCCGTTATATTGCATACATGGAGTCACAGGGGGCCCATAGAGCTGGCATGGCCAAGGTTAGTCTTTCATCGTTGAAATCAACTAAACTATCAGTATCTTCAGATCTGTGGCCGCCTAATTTCTGTTCTTCTTCATATAGTTGTCTCGGTACAGTCACACATGTTAGAGGAGGTTGTGTTGTGTGTCCCAGGTTGTGCCTCCCAAGGACTGGAAGCCTAGGCGCACATATGATGACATCGATGACCTGGTAATTCCTGCCCCCATACAGCAGGTAGTGACTGGCCAATCAGGACTCTTTACCCAGTACAATATCCAGAAGAAACCAATGACTGTCCGCGAATTCCGCAAAACTGCCAACACTGACAGGTCATTTTCATTTTCTAGTGATGTTCAGTTTCAGTCTCGGATGTCTTTCGACAAGATTTCAGTGACAAAGTTATAATTATCAAATATTTGTATTGCATACCATTATTAACAGTTATTAGGCTAATGTAGTTGTCTGATGTAGTGTCTGGTTATTGCATGGTGCAAATGCAGCAGGTTAAGGTTGTCAGTCCTTTATTATATTGTAATATTGTTGTTGTCACACTTAGTTCATCTCCTTCTTACTTTCTGATATTGTAGATTCTGCAATCCCAGATATGTCGATTTTGATGAGTTGGAGAGAAAGTACTGGAAGAATCTTACTTTCAACCCTCCTCTGTACGGAGCAGATGTTAATGGAACTCTTTATGATCCAGTGAGTGATCCTTTGCTTACAGATGCTCAAAAATTGCCTCTCTTACCTCTCTCTCTCTCTCTCTCGTTTCTTGAATTTTTGTTTGTTTTTGTTTTGTTTCATTTTGTTACTGTGGGACTTGTTTTGTTACTTTGGGACTTCACACTTGATATTCTACATATATCATAGTTACTTTGTCATAATCGCAACTGCTGCTTAAGATGATATGCCACAAAACCAAGTAGCACTTTACAAAAGAAAGTACATCATATACTAAGCATAACAGGTTATAAGAAATGTAATATGCAGTGGGAGTGGAACATGGGTACTCCTCTGTGATAAAACTCTGTGTGTTGCCTGTTTTTTTCACAGGATGTGACTGAGTGGAATATAGGGCATCTAAACACCATTTTGGACACGGTGGAGAGAGACAGTGGCATTAAGATCAAAGGGGTGAACACACCTTACCTGTACTTTGGCATGTGGAAGAGCACTTTTGCTTGGCACACAGAGGACATGGATCTCTACAGCATTAACTACTTACACTTTGGGGAGCCCAAGTCCTGGTACAGTCATCTGTTATATTATGTAAAACCACCAAATGTAATTGGACAGAGATAGTCGTTTTCCATTAATGTGATGAGTACAATTTTAGACAAAATACAGCGAAAAATTATTGGAAAATAATCTTTGGAATCATTTTTGCGGCCGGTGGTGTAACTTCTTCTTTTGCTGTGTCTTTAGGTATTGTGTTCCTCCAGAGCATGGAAAAAGATTAGAACGCCTTGCAAAAGGTTGGGGGTTAACCGAGCGTTCCTCTTTGTATTTAACGCTATGAACATTTTATAAGAAGTCGGCTCTACTTCAAATCTTTATCTGACTGCAGGCTGACTGATCTTGTTTCCTGCAGGTTTCTTCCCAGGAAGTGCCCAAAGTTGCGAAGCCTTTCTACGACACAAAATGACCTTAATCTCACCCTCTATCTTGAGGAAATATGGTATCCCTTTTGAGAAGGTCAGTATCAGACTTGAGTCTCGATGAAGTAATGCTTCCTCGTCCTGTTATGTTTGTTTGATCCATTAATGTCAGAAAACTTGTTCGTGACCCGGACATATCAATTCTCAGATTTTGCTGTGAGGTGGTAACAGCTGTATTTTTTTTTTTCTCTCTCTCTTCTTGCTTCATAAGGTCACACAAGAGGCTGGCCAGTTCATCGTGACTTTCCCATATGGCTATCATGCTGGCTTCAACCATGGCTTTAACTGTGCCGAGTCCACCAACTTTGCCATGCAGCGTTGGATTGATTATGGCAAGCAGGCAACTTTAGTAAGGACTGACAGATGGCTTTCATTTAAACCAATTGGATTGAGAATTTCTGTCATTGACACTCGAAGGTAGACATTTACATTCCAGGAAGGTATTCCACAAAGTCGGATTTATCCGCGTGCCAGATAACGTGAGCCAAAAGTCAAAGCTGTCCAATTGGAGAACAACTAAGAAGCATTCCTACTGAATAGTATGACCTTTGGCTCATGTTAGTAGGCTAGCTAAGAAATCTTATTTTCTGGAACACGCTGTCTGTGATGGGTACACCGACACTGATGTTTAGAAACATATATCCAATGTCATTTCATATTGGGTATTCTGCACCATTGTCTAGTTAAGATCACAGTAGAATACATGGAAAAACAGATTTGTATTTGTTCTTGTTCAGAGTTGTCATTTCCAACAGCCTAGTTGTAACTGCTTTTTATATTTGGTCCTACATAAACACTTTGTTTTAGCAGCGAGTCATAAACATACACACTCATTGTCATTGTCCTGTCGTTTCAGTGTTCCTGTCGAAAGGACATGGTGAAGATCTCCATGGACGTGTTTGTGAGGAAGTTCCAGCCTGATCGCTATAAGCTATGGAAGGCAGGGAAAGACACGACGCCGATTGACCACTCGAAACCCACCCCTGAGGCCGCGGAGTACCTCCAGGATGGTACACCACTTCCTGAGAGAGCAGATCTGAGCGAGGCCAGTGCCACAGAAACTTCAAGCACCGCTGTGGAGGAGAAGAGGTCAGTTCCTTCTTTCAGCATAAGGCTCATAACTATATCGAAAAAAAAAGTAAGAAAAATGATGTCATTTCATGGCTCATTTAAGGTATTTTACCTTGTCGTTAAGTATATGTAGCCTGCCTGTGTCAATAGTAACAGCATTTTATGCACATGTTTAATAGCATGGGTCGACATATCATAAAGTTTGAATATGAAAGGTTCTATTATTGTGTTGTTGTGCTATTGTTCAGCGTAAAAATATGCTTTATACCAAACAATTTTTACACTATATAGAAATACGTAATGATGTACTGATGTCAGTTGAGTGTTTTTATATATATAATTTTTTTTTTCTCCTTGAAAAGCAAGAACCTGCCAGATCTCTCTGCTTTTTCACCACTCATTATGAGAGAGTAACGGGCATGCTGATGCTGGTTTTGATAGATCTGGTTTTGTAGACAGCTGCCTTGCAGTTTGATCTCGTTTGATGTTGTGATTACTCCACTCTCACTGATCCATGTATGAAACAGCGGCAGCAGTGGGGGCAGCCCCGGTCAGAAAGTCGGGGAGAAGAGGGAGAGAGACTGCATGGAGGGAGAAAAGAAGAAGAATGAAGAGAAGGGTAGTGATCCTGAAGAAGTGGAACAGAAGAAACCCAGGCTGTCCGAGCCGGGATCTGAACTGTCAACGCACAAATCTGGCCTAACTGAAGCAGGTACTGAAGCAACTACTCAGTTCTCAGAGATGGGGTTTCACAACAGATGTTTTGGTTTATCTGGTATTAGCAGAAGATAACATTCTGACGGAGATAAGTATGGTTATGGTGTAGCCTGTTTGTAGTTCATTATTTGAATTCACAATAGTTTTACATTACTAGGTAATGAGTTTTGTTTAGCAGCTTTTATGTTAAAGTAAGTGACACTGAAATTCTCTCCTCCCTATATCTCAAAAAGAACGTTTCGCCCTCTGCTTTTGGTCGAAATTAATACATTTTCTGTCGGAACATGTGTCCTTTCAGAAATAAAACAGCCTGAAGAGGAGCATATGGAGGAAGAGGCCCCTTTGTGCAAAGAGGCAAAGCAGCAAGTCTCTACAGAGTCAAAGCCTCCATCTGCAGAGTCACAGCCTCCATCTGCAGAGTCACAGCCTCCATCTACAGAGTCAAAGCCTCCATCTACAGAGTCACAGCCTCCATCTACAGAGCAAAAGCCTCCATCTACAGTGTCACAGCCTCCATCTACAGAGCAAAAGCCTCCATCTACAGAGTCACAGCCTCCATCTACAGAGTCACAGCCTCCATCTACAGAGTCACAGCCTCCATCTACAGAGTCAAAGCCTCCATCTACAGAGCAAAAGCCTCCATCTACAGAGCAAAAGCCTCCATCTACAGAGTCACAGCCTCCATCTACAGAGTCACAGCCTCCATCTACAGAGTCACAGCCTCCATCTACAGAGCAAAATCAGTCCCCTAGTGACACCACCTGTTCTCAGAAGCCTCAGGATGTCGTGACTTCCACAGAGTTCAATGCCATCGTTTCTTCACCTCTGCCTAATGCCGTCAGTTCTGCTAAAGCCAGTGGCATTACTTCTCCACCTAAGCCCATCACCTTGTCCTCTAAGGCCAACAACATCAGTTCCCCAGCTAAGCCTATTATCACCACAGGTCCAACCAGCGACACCGTCTCTCCTCCTAAGGCCAGTCACACCACTTTGCAGGCCTGTAATATTATACCTCTATCACAGCCCAGTGACATTGCTTCTTCTTCAAAGAACAGTGACATTACTCTTGCCTCTAAGCCCAGTGACATCACTCTTGCTTCTAAGCCCAATGACATCACTCCTGCTTCTACACATAGTGATGTCACCTCTGCTTCTAAACCCAGTGACATCACTCCTGTCTCTAAACATAATGATATCACCTCTACTTCTAAACCCAGTGAAATCATTGTTTCTACGCCTAGTGACATCACTCTTGCCTCAAAGTCTAGTGACTTCACTCCTGCTTTTATGCACAGTGACATCACTTTTGCTTCTAAACCCTATGACATTACTCCTCCCTCAAAGCACAGTAACATCACCTCTGCTTTAAAGCATAGTGACATCACTCCTGCTTCAGAGCACGGTGATATCACCTCTATCTCAGAGCAGAGTGACCTCACTCCCACTTTAAAGAACAGTGACATCAGTCCTGCTTCAGATCACACTGACATAATTCCTGCTTTAAAGTGCAGTGATCTCACTCTTTCATCTAAACCTCATGACATCACTCCTGCTTCTGAGCCTAATGGCATCACTTTTGCTTCTAAGCCCAGTGACATCAATTCTGTTTCAAATCTCAGTGATATTACTCCTGCTTCTAAGCACAGTGACATCACTCCTGCCTCTAAGCACAGTGACATCACTTCTGCCACTAAGCACAGTGACATCACTCCTGCCTCTAAGCACAGTGACATCACTCCTGCCTCTAAGCACAGTGACATCACTCCTGCCTCTAAGCACAGTGACATCACTCCTGCCTCTAAGCACAGTGACATCACTCCTGCCTCTAAGCACAGTGACATCACTCCTGCCTCTAAGCACAGTGACATCACTCCTGACTCTAAGCACAGTGACATCACTCCTGCTTCTAAGCACAGTGACATCACTCCTGCCTCTAACCACAGTGATACTACTGCTCTTCTGAAGCCAAATGACATCATTCCCCTACCTATGGCCATTGACATCACTCCTCCACCTATGGCTAGTGATGTCACATCTCCACTTACAGCCAGCAACATCTCTCCTCCATCTATAGCCAGTGGCATCCCTGTTCCACCTAAAGCTACTGACATCACTGCTTCTTTAAAGCCAAGTGAGGTCACCTCTGCACCTAAACTCATTGACGTCATTTCTCCAGTGAAGTTCAGTGATAGCACAGCTTCATTGAATTCCAGTTACATCACTGCACCGTCTCCAGCCACCTCTCCATCGAATCTCAGTGTGGCATCGTCTCCTCATGCAAACAATGTGAAAGCTTCACCTAAGTCCAGTTCTGTCAAATCTCCACCCAAGCCAAGTGATGTCAGATGTCCACCCCAAACCACCTCTTTTCCCAAACCCACTCCTATAACTCCACCTAAGAGCAGTGAGATCACTTCTACACCCAAGCCCAATAATCTCAAGACTCTGTCTAAGACAAATAACAGCACCTCTCCACCCAAACTGAATGACATCATGTCCACACCTAAGCCATGTAAGCCACAGCCAAGCCCAGTCAATGCAGGACCCAGTGAAAATAGCAAACAGCCTGCAAGCTCCAGTCCCGTCCATCGGATCTTCCAGAGAACCTTAAGCCCGGCAGAGGTGCTCCATGTCCACAGCTATGCCAAGGGGGACTACAGTGAGGTCGAACCCCCCAGCAAGGAGGAGAGCAATAGTGACTCAGACTCTGAGAGCCAACCACAGAGAAAGGTCAGAACGAGGCAGAGAATCCAAACCAAACGCATACTGTATGCACAATCACTCGAATACTGCTCTCATATACCAGATGGTTTGATGTTATTTAAGAAAGTTTGTTTCTCCAGCAGGGGGCAGAAGAGAGCAGAGAGGAGCCTCATCAGAACAAACTCACCAAGCTCCCTAGACACCATCCTCTGATGAAAGACAGCATGAGTGACGAGGGTGAGAGAAGGAGATTTTGATTGGCCAGACAGTTCCATGAAAAGTCCTACTTGTGAATGCAGTAACAAGGAGCAACATTCACATATTTGGAAAATTGTTTGTGGAAACAGTTAACATTATTAACATACATTGCTAATGTTATTGGGTGATCCGTGTGTGTGTTTGCACATGGCGTCTGTGTGTATGACAGAGCTCCATGAGCAGGCAGCCGTAGAAGAAGATGGTCTAGAAGCAGAGCCCTGGGCAAAACCTCTGTCTCAGCTGTGGCAGAACAGGCCTTACAACCCTGAGCGGGAGAAGGAATACAACAGAGAGATGGGTTTACAGCCGCCCTACTGTGCCGTCTGCATGCTCTTCCAGACACATCAGCGAGTATGTCGTCCCGCTCCTCAGCTCTGTATCACGGAGGCTTTGTTTTGTTTGCATGAGTTGTACGTTCATGTCTGACATGGGGACAGGTGCGGTTTTACCTATGCTTTTCTCAAAGTATTAATCCTTCAATCCGGTCTTCAAATGAATGAGTGGTTTTTTTTAGCGCCTGTGGCGTCTCAGAATCTCGGTGCTTAGATCAGTCTCTTACGCGGACCACAGCCTTATTCTAAACTTCTGGAAGACACGTTCTGTTTCCCTGTCGTAAGCGTCACCGGGTGTCGTCTGTCGTTTGTCTAGTCTGAGTGTTCCGAACCCGGTCCTCCGGTGCGGTCGGGTTGGCAGATGCGGTCCAAGCCGCTGATTCCGGAGATGTGTTTCAGCACCACCACAGAGGAGACCGCGGAGGTCCAGCCGAACACGCCGTACCTTGAGGAGGACGGCACCAGCCTCCTCCTCAGTTGCACCCAGTGCTGCGTCCGTGTGCATGCGAGTGAGTGACACACCAGTGTGAATGAACGTAGTAGGATTGTATCGTATTAAAGCCACGTTACTTAAGCATGAATGTAGACTGGCATACACACCAGTGATGTATTGTATCACTATATCCTTAATTTAATCTTACACTGGTCAGCCAAGGAGCTTAGTTGTAGTGTATAGTTCATTTTGCTTACCTCACCAGTCAGCTCTGAAAACAACCTCAAACTGCCAACCTCAGGGCCAGGGGGAGGGGGGGTGGGGTCCAAATGTTCTGTCAAGTGAGCTTAAGAACAGATAACCCAGTCACATATTTGAGGGAAGTGTAGTTGCCTGTTGGATGTTGTGCATTTGTAACTATGTGCGGGATGTGCCGTTCTAGGCTGTTACGGTGTGGACCCAAAGAAGGTGACCAAGGACTGGAAATGTGCGCGCTGCAAAGCGAACGCTATGACGGAGGTGAGAGTTTCCTCACTAGCTGAAGTTTGCCGCTTTGTGTGATGAAATAGATTCCTGAGATATGCGCAGGTTGTCTGTAGATGTCTTGTTGATAATGGGCTCGGTAGGGAAGGGTGTGTATTCTTCAGCTTCCTGCTTAGTCGATCAGAGACTCCGTCGTTGAAGGATGTGGGCTTAGCGTGCAGATTTAAAGTCATTCCAGTCATATAACAGTGACTGTTATACAACAGCACCTGTGCATGTAGCTTTTAGTCATTTTTAATCAGTGAGCCCATTACTGGTTTTCAAACTGTCTTGTGAGGTATCAGTCTCTCTCAGTCCCAGAAAGGCTATGTGTGAAACCTGTTCCTAATTCTGAGAGCTTTTGTGGTTTTGATTTCTATCCTTAGAGTTGCTGCTTGTGTTTGCTTCGAGGAGGGGCGTTGCACAGAGCCAATAACGACAAGTATGTTCATAACTTTCCCATGACAGAATCTTCCATATGTAGTAAAACTAATTATAGTGCATATTCTGCAGCAAGGGCCTTACTCTGCATATGTGTGTGTGTGTGTGTGTGTGTTCGTGTCTGTCTGTGTGTCTGTTTCTCTGCGTGTGTGTGTGTGCAGGTGGGTACACGTCCTGTGTGCAATAGCAATATTAGAGGCACGATTTGTGAACATCAGAGATCGTTGTCCTGTGGATCTCAGTGGCATACCTTTACAGAGATTCAAGTTGGTAAGATTATGTATCCTGTTTTTTTGGGGGGGTTTTTTTGGTACCTGTTTTTCTTTTCTTTTCTCTTTTTTTTTTTTCTCTCTTCTCTAAACTAGGTTTATAATGAACTCAAACTTCCTGTCAGAAGTGGCATTACTGCTAAAATTTACGTCAGAGTAAATCAGTCATCCAATATCTCAGTCTAACTCTAAAGAAAAATGGTTTTTGCAGTCCTGTGCATGCTAACCATGATTTTAATCAATGATCATCCTTTACAAAAGATGATTCATAGCCAAATCAAGTGTCATAAGAAATCAAATCCCAGTATAGTTGTATGATGTGTGGTCTTTGCAGTTGTTTTTTTTTTTATCATCTGCCCCTACAAAACACATGTAAAATACATCATACATGGTTTGTCCATAGTGTCCGGATATGAGTGTTTAGTTGCAGGAAGGAACAGGCGCTGATGTAATGTCTAAAGTGACTAAAAGGCATTGAATCAAGGTCTGGAATGCTTTCCCTTCCTCTTCCTGGAAATGTTTAGGATACTACCCAGCTTTGATCAAGAATGACTTGTGTGAAATGCTACAAATATTCATTTATTCATTTTTTTTTTTTTTTTAATTTGGCGTATTTTTCTTATTTATCCTGTTCAGTCAGAAAAATACCCACGTGAGAAACTATGACCCCGTTTTTTTAAGTCTTGTATTTTTCTCTGGTTTGAGGTCCCTTTAAGGGTGGCAGTAGTCGATATATGTCCCAGTGGTTATACATAGGCTCTTTACATAAAACTGGCTGCCTCAGCAGTTTCCTTAAATAAATCATATCCTGTTTTTGTGCTCATGCCCACAACCGTTCTCCCTTAAGCGCTTCCTTCCTTGCAGATAGGGGCCACATTTGTTAATAAAAAACAACAAAAAAAAACCCGCAGGAAAGTGAACACTGTCTTAGAATTCAAAAGTTCTTCTGGTTTCTTACGATGTGTTGTATGTTGTATGCACACATTTGTTCTCAGAGCACGCTGACCATTGTTATGCTGTCATTTTGGGTTTTATTTGTGTGTGTGTGTGTTTTTTGTTTTTTTTTCAACAGAAATGTTACTACTGTAAAAAACGGATGAAGAAGACCTCGGGGTGCTGTGTGCAGTGTTCCCACGGGCGTTGTCCCACTTCCTATCACCCCACTTGTGCTCAGGCCGCTGGAGTGCTCATGCACCCAGATGATTGGCCGTTTGTTGTGTATGTCACCTGCTGCAGACACAAAGGCCCCATCCAGTCCGAGGTACACGACAAATGAAAATAAAATACAGAACTGAAACTAATGCACAAAAAGGGAAAACTTGAAAGGATTCCGACTCAGAACTACGCAAAACCGTACAAACAGTCCAGTCTAAACCAGCTAAACATGTTGAAAAAACACAATGAAGTGAAAAACCAAAAGAACACAAACTGCTCTACTGCAATAAAAAAAAAAAAGACAAACAAAAAAAACCCCCAAACATATCTGAGTTATGAAAACAACAGATATTTGATACTGTTTAGCAAAGAATGGTTAGGTGTCTTTTTGTTTAGTCTCCTTTTCAAACGGATTTTTTTTTTCTTGTGTTGACAGCACTGAGCAGACAAATAAATCCTGTAATCTAATAAGTGCATGAATGGAGCTCTTCAGGGTAAATGTGATGTTTGTCTTGACTCTTAGCGTAATAAATCAGCCATGAGAGAGCTGACGGTTGGACAGAAAGTCATCTGCAAACACAAAAACGGCCGTTACTACCAGTGCGACATAGTGCAGCTTTCGAAGGAGACGTTTTACGAGGTCAACTTTGATGACGGCTCCTTCAGTGACAACCTCTTCCCCGAGGACATCGTGGTAAGAAAAGCCGTTGAAAACGGCAGGGGGGTTCGATTGATAACTTGTAGTATGTCCCACGTCATATGTGCTTGAATGTTTTTATGTGTTTATAGTCTGGTTCGTACACATCTTAGAGTCATAAGACAATTTCTAACTGAATTGTAAAAAAAAAAACAAACAAAAAAAAAAACAGGTATTGACCAGCTGGCCAATGCAAGTTGCCTCAGAAAGTCAGCCCCCCTAGTTTACATATCAAGGGTGTGCAGCATTTGCTTGACATTTCGCACTCATTTTTCACCTCCTGTGGTTTCTCTCAGAGTCGGGACTGCGCCCAGCTTGGCCCTCCTTCACAGGGTGAGGTTGTTCAGGTACGATGGACAGATGGTCTGGTCTACGGGGCCACGTTTGTGGCTGCTCACGTCATCCAGATGTATCAGGTAAAGCTCTTATCACGAACGGATGTGATTAGGATCAGCATAAATTTTAAAATGAACCAAATTACATGCTGGTGTTTGTTCCGGGATCTCTTACCAGTTTTATTATTTTATCTGTCTGTCTCTCTGGGCTAATCCGAATCCGCCGCTCTGTCTTTAGGTGGAGTTTGAAGACGGATCCCAGCTCACAGCGAAGAGAGACGATGTCTACACTCTGGACGAGGACCTGCCAAAGAGAGTAAAGTCCAGATTGGTGGGTTAACCACTGAGCTAGTACGGCTGAAATAGAATGCCCACATAAATCCATTTAAAGCCATTTGTGCCTAATAAGTCAAACTGCAACCAAGCTCTGTTCTTCTGAAACCTGAATTTACTCCTGAATTTCATGTTATTACTTGTAATAAAATCAGTATTGTTTACAAAACAATTTTTATAAAATAAGTACTGTTTGCAAAACAATTTTGTATATGTGTGTATATGTGTGTGTGTGTGTGTGTTTGTTTGTGCTTGTTTGTATGCTGACACGATGTTCCTTCTGTCCAGTCCAAAGCGTCGGACATGCGTTTTGACGGGATTTTTGCAGACAAGAAGGTCATCCAGGACACCAAGAGGCAGCGAGTGATCAATTCTCGGTACAGAGGAGACTATATTGAACCAGTCATCTACAGAGCCATCATGGAGTAGGCAGCCAAAAACAAGCGGCTGTTTCTTCTCAAAACACCAGCACTGATCCGACGGACTCTCACCCACACACGTACACCAATCTAATCTCATCAAAAGAGAGCGAGATGCTTGGATGAACTTAATCTCTCTGAACTTAATGTCTCTCTCTCTCTCATTCTTTCTATCTCTTTCTGTTTTCTGAAAGAAGCATTCATTTGGTGCTCCATTTCCTTATCTGATTTCATTCACCCGTGCAATTTATTGCCATACTGTCTACTGTCCCTGCGATCTGTTCAGCAGTATGCAGGAAATGTGACATGATCTAATTTTATCCCTAAAAGTAAACAGGCCCCAAAAAATTATGCCACTGGCAGATAGCCCGTAGCCTCGGAGGATATAAACTATTTTAAACCCGCAAAAGGAAACTTTAAAGAAAACTTGTCCTATATAGAAAAAGCCTGTATAGAACTAGGCCACTGAGGCCTTTTATAACAGTGCCCCTTCATTTATTGAACATGTAAACCTGTTTTGTTTTTTTTTTCCAATAGGCCTTTTACAGTTTTCAGTCAGTTTTGAATTAATTTATATTCCATATATTCAGGGTGCTATTTCTGCCCAGACATTCTCTTCAAAGAGGAGGTGTTTTTGTCACTCTGAGCTTCCTCTGTATAGTTCAGAAAAACATTGCACAATTGCATTCCTGAATATTGTACATTTGTAGGAACATAATGAATTTATCTTTAAATTTTTAGATTTTTGTTTGTTTGTTTTGTTGTTGTTTTTTTTTTTTTTTTTACCAGCCTATTTATTCTGTGGTGCTTTCTAAAAGTAACCCTCGCAATATAATTGTTGAGTTACAGTGCTTTGAAAGTTTCGGACTGACGTCTGTTCTGGGAAGATCATAAAAACAGAGCCCATACTGAAATGCCACGGATCTCCCCCTATTCACTCCACCGAGTTTCACGTTTTTGTTCATCAAATCTGTGCTTTATAACTTCTATTCAAGTCCTTTTTTCCTTTTTTTTTTTTTAACAACAGCTCACCAGCTGCTGTAGCAACGTCACTAGAGCCCAGTGTTTTCAGTATGCTATTTTTGCACTTCTGAGCTGTACTTTCTAATTGATTTTCACTTCAAAAAAACTTACAGTCAGCCAAGTATAAAAAAAGAAAAAGAAAGAAAAAAAAAATCTAAAAAGGTGCACTTATGGAAGGTAAGGGCGCCTTATATCAGCCCATCATTTGCCTATTAAGTAATGTTTAGCCTGTGTTCAGTAGGTCCATAGAACATGTGACAGCCTTAGGAGTTGCTATGAATTTCAAACCCATGCTTGTTGTCATTCGCAAGAAGGGGACTATATCACCACTCAGAAAGACAATTACTTATAAATAGAAATGTTTTCTATTATTAAAAAAAGCCTATTTTATTGCTTTGTTTTATAATACATGTTTAATGTTCATATACTGTGAGATAGAATTGTATGTAGTTAATTTAAAGATGTTAAGCTGTCGACTTGTTTTTTGGGTTTTTTTTTTTTCGCTGGATGTTGTCAGCAGCTTTCTGTTTCCAGCTTTGTAAAGATGTGGACCCTTATCTTTGGCTGTCCCTCACGAATGCAGGGCTCCAAGAAGATCATTTATGGATTTAGTAAACATGATCAGTATGTCAGTAAAAGATTTGGGCCAAACATTTCCACTCGAGTTCATGTGATTTATTTTCCCCCCTGCAAGCCTGCCACAGCTGTTTCCTCTTTCTTTACAAGTTCAAAACAGTGAACTCTACTGCACACATTTAATCAAATATAACCTACACACATCTTTTTATGCAAGTTCTTCTTCATTATTCATCGTTATATTTTTATCAGTGATGTAAACGTTATGGACTATTGAACAACTGGCAAGAAAACTGAAAACAAGAACAGAAAAAATGGCTCTAATCTGTGTCATTTGGAGTTCCCTTTTCAGACCGAGTTTATGTTCCGTGTTTATGTTCCTGCTCTGTCGCTGACCTGTAACAATAAGAATGACTTGTATTTCAGGGAGAAAAACAACCACACTAAAAGAAGGGTTTTTTTTGGGGATAGATAAAGAGATTTATAGTTGTTAATTTATATAGATTTTTGAGAGTATCATTCATTGGTGTTACCTTAAGAGTCTTTAGTGTCCCACTGTGGTACAAATGGGGCCATATGCCATGTAAACTCTAAGATTTTATTTCAGAACTTGCAAATTTACTGTGTAAGTGGATGCATGTAGATGTCTCTTCTGTTCCCTCACTGGCATTTAACACAAAGTAAAATAAAAAAGAAGAAGAAGAAGGAATCTATGATAGCTTATCTGTGGCTTTGAGCCTTTATCTGTATGTAAACATGCAGATCTTTTAGTATGAAACAGACTGAGATGCATTCAAAGGGTTGTAATATGCCGAGTGTAAAAACAGAAACTGGAAAGGTGAGTTACTGACACAAAACAAAATCTTTGGCAGTGTACACAACACAAATGCAGTGTTCAGCCATGAACACCTTTGGTTTATAGTATCTGTTCAGATTTTCCAGGAAGAAAAAAAAAGGAAGGAAACGCAACCACAAAAAGCTTGACCACGATAGAAAAACATTATAACATTATAGTCCGCAAATGCATCAAACTTTTGTGGCACACATCAGATAAGACAACCTGTGGCTTACTCTTCACGGGTCTGCCGAAAAGGATCGAAAGTTCTCAGGGCTTTGAAGAACCTGTCAAATGAGTATTTTACAAAAATATTTCTAAGGATAATAGCGCACAAATATAACCACAGCACTGCCAGTGCAGGCAATGAGTTCACGAAGACAGACGAATTCGAAACTGAAAAAGTTTGTCTCTCCAGCGCTTTTCAAACAGTTACATTCATGCACATCTTCCTTCTTCCTGACTCCTTGGTGCCCCCCGAAAAACCCTGCTTCACCCCCGACTCCAAAGCAATATGGGAAATGTAGGAAATACTGACAATGAACCATCATTTCTTACACTAAGTATTCATTGCAACACCATGTGGACACACAGCAACAAAAGATCATTATACCAGCCCCTGTTCTACAAAAAATAAATAAATAAAAAGAAGGGTATTTGTTAAATCCATGGATTGAACGGACATGCAGCAGCAACCAAACTATTTATTCTGCAATTCTGAGGAAATCTGTGAGTGAGATACCTGTTCTGGTAGCATCTGAGCATCTAAGTCAAATTTGTTCGACTGACATGTCTTTGTGTGATAGGTCTTTTACTGTGTATTTTCTGTCCACAAACTGAGCCCGTATTGACTCCATTTTTACATTTAAACGCGTTTAAATGGAGAGCTGCCAGGTGAAGGTGTGCATTTTGCAATGTCCTCTTCAGCACAGTAACTGTCCTCAAGTTAGAATTAGCGCAGTTTAAACCTGAAAGTTTGACAGATCGCATTCCCTGGCTTGTTGTTTGACCGTATTTTCCCCACCGATTTCATGGAATGCCAAGGAAAATAAACTGGTGTTAAAAAAACGCAACGCACGGAGTGCTTCACCACATAAATATACAGGTTATACGGGGACCAATTCAACACTACGCGTTGTCTTTGGTATTACCGTAGACAATCATAGACTTAAAGAAATGGAAAAGTTAAGACGGAAAACTGCTGAGAAATAACCATTAGTTGTCTCTCCAAGCAACAGTGAATTTCAATACAGCAATTTTAGGCAAAATGTAACGGGGATGCACTCACTTCGATGTTTCCAAAAAAAAAAAAAAAGTTTGGGAGGACCAATTGACTCATACTGCACCGGTACTATTTCTAAGCTCTGTTGGTGTTGATCTGTCGTCACTCAAGAAGCTAGCGGTCTGTCAACTTAGCAAGCTAGTGGCAAATTAGACCCGTTCAAAATGCAGATCTTGGTTGTAATGAACTACTCAGCTATGAAAACTAGATAGCACTATGTTTATCTTTTTGTCGAACGTGATACCCTGTAATTATGTATTTTTAAAATTCCTTCTGCATCTTTTTGGAAGGAACGCCACCACACAGAACACGGTAAGGTTTAATGGGAAGGCTCATGGTTACGACTGCAGGAACGCTAGCTAGCTACTAAGCTAACATTGAGTAGATATATTACTAATGTAACATGGATTTTAATTGTTGATGAAATGATCGATCTTGCCTTATTAGTGTATTATATTTTACATAGTCGATTTGACATCCGCTTTTCTCTGGTCCAGAGTGTCTGCAAGTATAGGTATGAAGGATTAAACTGACGTAAGGTTAGGTTGGAAAAAAAAATATATAACGGACGAATTTAAACTCTCCCTTAGCTCAGGGTAACTAACGGTACGGTATCCGAGTGTAGCTCCAAACAGCTAGGAAAGGTAGGACTGGACATGGTCCATATTCAAATTCGCCACATTTCTTTACCTTGTTATTTTAACACCGCAGGCACGTTTTTGCCTATTGTGTATGCATTTACCCGGCTGTGTTTTATTTTCTCATATCAAATGCAGACGAATATTTGCCATTTAACCCACTTCGTGTCGGCTAATATAGCTCAATTCTTCAAAAAACATTTTGTTGGAAGATTGTCTATCATTTGGTCATCATAAATAAGTGATAATTATTTTGTGTTTTTATTGGCCCATCGCCCTGGGAAAGAGCTTAATGGTACAAGCCATTAAAATGTAACCGGAAAGGCCCGTGCATCTCAAATGTTAACAATTATTTAACCCACTTTGGTAGCCCACTGCCCCCAAACCATAACATTTTTCGAGTTTAACCGGGCCTCATTTGTCAAATTTTATTTTAATCCGTTGGTAGTCGTTTATGGTGTCATTACAAGCAGATGCAATTACAAGCGTGCATGGACTAAAAAATGAACTACGTGAAGTCAGCTCTCACGCACCAGTTAAGATGCTAGATCCACACCACAGCTTCTCGGTTAGAATTCTACACTTTATCAGCATGTTAAACTCTTGTCAGTAGTCCTCATCTTTCCTCATCTAATTCTGCTACAAACTTCACACAAACTTCATTCTGCTACAGAACACCATAAGTATTCAACGTGGGCTTTAGTTTGTTTTAACTTAATGGTGATTCTGTCTCGGGTTAACTATAACCCTGAGTCACTGTGTTTTGTCAGGTAATTCTGTTCTGCTGATACCATGTAAGAAATGAGCAGGATGAAGCCGACACGTAGCCTGATGCTGGTGGTTTGTCCCATGCTTGTCCTGGGTTTCCTGTTCTACTCCTCTGGGAGGCTGAAACTACGAACATGGGGCCAGAAGTCACGTGAGTATCACTAGTCTTTTTGTCGTTTGACAGCACATTGGCCCGTTTGGCTGCTTCTCCTCGAGGATTTCATTGCAGGAAACTGTTTACACAGTCAGTCCAACAACTCTGTGACAGGAAGTTTCAATTCTGGCAAACAAGAGAAAATGAGCTATGTGATTTGTGGTTGTAAGAGCACTGTTGGCTGTTGTTGATTTTTCCTTCCTAAATGATAAAACAAGTTTCTCTGAAACTGAATATCGTGTGATTCTTATTCCAGGTAATTTTACCTGTATTTTTACTCCGGTGGTTGAACTGTGTCTATCTTCGATTCATTCAGCTTATTCACTGGTGGGTCGTCTATTAAGGAAGATGCTGCACGTGTGCACCCTTTCAGAGGACAGGAGCATGATTATGTGGATGGCAATAAGGCCAATGTGGTTGTCTCCACCACAGTTGACTCAAAAGTTAACCGCAGCACAGGTGTTACTTCAGTGTTAACCGAAACGGTGAAGTGGTGTTGTGGATGACCAGAGGAGGGAGCCAGTAGACCAGCAGATAGAATGGGATGTTTGTTGCGGTATACCGGTGGTCTCCAAGGGTGTATGAGTCTAAGCTCTTCCTTAATGGATGAATTAGTAGGCATATTACAAGTGAATGTGTCCAACATAGAGTTAGACTGAAATGAAAGGCCATGCCATTGCAAAGTTCCAGACACCCTCTTTTGCCAGTCTCATGTCCTTCTTTAAATGTCACTGAATGTTTTTATTCCTCAAATGCTCATTAAGTTAATCAATGTTAAATCCTCCCTTAAAACAAACACTATCAGGTTCTAGCTGGGGCACAGTAAACCAGCTCAGAAAAGCAGTATGTTTGACCTGCGAGTGCAACCATAATGTTTTGCACTAAACAATAAGGTTTGCTGCGATCATAACAGAGGCTGTGTGTTCACAGGAAAACAAGCCTTTTCAGGTTATCAGCAGTGTCTGAAACCTCCAGGAGCATTCTATATTCCATCAACATGATGGAACATTCAAGTTCAGAAGGGAACAATACCCTCTTTACTTCCTTAAATTTGCTTAGAACCTTGTAGAATTGTGTTACTTGTTGTGCCTTCTTACAAACAGGAGATATTGCTGTCATTTTGTTTCTAGTCAGTAGCTCGTACTCTTATGTGTATTTCCATTTTCATCTGTTTCTCAAACTTTAAATTTCTGCTGTTGAAAATCTTAACGAATTTATTAAGATATCTTGTCGGGGCGCCTGTTCTTCCGTGACTCCTGCCCCTTGCCAGTTTTGGATGATCTGAAATGATCTGAAACAGGTGTTGCCTCTCTGCTCTTCTGTCTGGCATTTTGAGTGGATCTGACCTAACCTTTTGCGCAAAAGGAATTTTCATTACAGAAGTGTTTGCAGGAATATTTGGTACTCTTGTACTTTGCAAGACAAATTCCTCAGAGAATGGAGCTGAATTTATAACTGTTTGTTTTGGCCGTGTATTTTGGGTCTCAGATCACTTTATCTGATTCTCAGCCCTTAAAATCTAATTCGCAAAATGCCATGAGCTTGAAAGATGACTGACAGGTATAACAGATGATTTAGTGTTAATAGCTCAAAGCAAAGTTTCACTTCTGATTTTAATACGTAATTTCACGATGTTAATATTAACTGCGGAGTTTTATTTATTCTCTCTCCTTGTTCTCTCTCAACCGCACGTCAAGTGTTTTTCAAATTAAAATGGTGTATTTCAAAGGAGAAAGGATTCAGGTACCTCGGGCATATCAGCATTTGTTAGCAATTTGACTGAACTGTTTTGTTGGCAGACACACAGAGTCAGTGGCCTGAGGGGCAGCCTCTTGTCTGCCAGCCAGTTGTTACCATGATATTAAAATCAACCATTACTTCAATTTCACACAAACAGAGTACAGCCTAGTGCGTTAAACTTTTTTTTTTTTTTTTTTTCCCCCATAATCTGAAAGCCTCATAGGCGACTCGATTGAAAAATGTTGTAACAGTATTTGAAAGCCACAGAATACTGACACTTCAGTTCCCAGTCTGATTATTCTGCAATGCACCTTAACCTCTTTGCGTTGGAGTGGACGTGGGACTTTTCTGTTTGTGGGGTTTTTTTGGGGTGCGTCATATCAAATGGTCCTTATCCAGATACCGTAGGCTTGTTTTACAAGCTGCCAAGTGCTTTTCCAAGGACAATTACTCTGTCAGGTCAAAGGTGTGTGTGTGTGTGTGTGTGTGTTTTCTAATTCTTTCCTTTTATGCGTTGGGATTTAGTGTGGATTTTTTTTTTATCTATGACCTATATGCATAAAAGTGTTTCATTAAGAGCTTAGACATATTTCAATACTTTGTGTCAAATTTTGGTCATACTAGATGTATTTGGCACTCAGTCCGGCTACAGCATAGCTGGCCTGTACGATGCTGAAGTGCAGATCATAATTTGCTATGTAAACTGAAATACATTGGCTGTGCTACGAGCCTATTTAGAATAGGCTAGTCTACCATTAATGCTGGTGAACAGACATGTCCAGAAGTATTCTTCCCTGAAAATGTGAGGTACTGTGATGTTTCTCCAGCTTTTTGCTCATTTATAATACTCCCATAAATGGACAAAAATAAGCAGCTTGCCAAGGGCTTGAACAGACAACTGGGAAATGCCAGTTATCTGCAAAATCCAGCTTTTGAAGCAGTGTATCAAATGACTAATCTCTCTTTAATAAACATTAAGCACCTATCTGTTCCTGCCTCAGATAGCATGTGTGCTTACAGGCGTTGATCCGGTCCAGTTGGAAAATGGAGCTGTAATCTCCAGCGAGCCTGTTTTAATAAAATATCTCTAGGATATATCATATGACATGTATCGCTTGCTGGTGCAGTGAGTGAGATGGGCAGTTTTCATTCATTCATTCATTCATTTTCTGAGCCGCTTATCCTAATTAGGGTCACGGGGTGCTGGAGCCTATCCCAGCGCTCATTGGGCGAAAGGCAGGCAAACACGCTGGACAGGTCGCCAGTCCATCACAGGGCAGAAACACAGAAAAACACACTCACGCACACATTCACGCCTAGGGGCAGTTTAGTGTCTCCAATTCACCTGATCTGCATATCTTCGGACTGTGGGAGGAAACCGGAGCTCCCAGAGTAAACCCATGCAGACATGGGGAGAACATGCAAACCCCACACAGAAAGGACCCTGGCTTCCCGGTCAGGAATCAAACCTGGGACCTTCTTGCTGTGAGGCAACAGCGCTACCCACTGCGCCACCGTGCACCCGAGGTGGACAGTTTTGGGGGGGGGGGGGGAAATGAACAGGCATTCACAAAGGCCTTTGCACCTCGAAGGCACAAGGCTGCAAGTAGTTATCAGTTTAATCATTTCATTTATGCAGTTTACACTTGCCTTGTGACTAGTGCTGCATTTCCCAGTCTGAAGAAAATAAGTGCACAGGTGTCATTTTATTCAGTGTAGAACAAATTATACATGTGTTGTGCATTACATACACACATACTGGTCCTTTTGACTCTACATTTAAGTGGTCCATACACCAAATGTTGGCCCTAGACCACTGAACCTGTAGTTTGTTCAGCAGTGCTTCTATTAGGATAGTTCTTGCATTTTGTTAAGAATGATTCTAACATTATTTTAAAAACTTTCCTGAAACCAGTCTGTACATTAAGGATCACGTTGCGCTTTGGCATCTTTCTGAACTTGGGGTCTTGTGGCTCGTATCACCCACTCACTGACACAGACCTGCTGACCTGCTGCTTTTGGGCCTTTACTGTTACTCTTGTGTTTCAGAATCAGAAGTGGATAGCTTATTCAGCGCGGGACGATATTTAGCCTCAGGTATAGGTTTGCCGTGTATCTGTATCTGTCATGTTGGGAGGTGATCATCAGCTTTCGCTAACTGAATCATACGGAAAACCAAATCAGATATTAGACAGACAGGTGCAGCACTTTCTAAACCACCTCCCAACATCTCTTCTACAATGCAAACTTTGATTCTCTACTGCCAATACAGCTACAAAGACTGAAAATGTGCTTCTGTTTGCACAAGCAAATCAACTAATGTAAATAACTGATAAAGCTATATGTATAACCTAAGCTTTATACAGTACACTTAGACAGTATCAGCTTTATGTGGATTGATAGCCTCCTCCTTGTGCCTGAAAGTGTTTAACTGAATTGTGAAGTCATCCTAGGCTTTTTATGCTGTGTTTGTATAGCAGTTGTGTATTCGAGTATTCTTGAATGTATCCGTGAACAGGAGCACAGTGTTCTTTGTAAGACCGTTAGGTCTTCTTGCATCCTTGCTAACACACCCTTGCAGTCACATGACTGCTGCACAGCAAACATCCGCAGGCTGCAATAACTCACCGACACATAACCCCAAGTCTCGCTTCCTTTTCCATCGGAGCAGAATTACATTTTCTTCGCCTACGCCATGCTACTATCTCTCCCCACTCTTTCTGTTTGACAGTTTCCCCTCTCTCTCTCTCCCTCTCTCTCTCTCTCTCTCTCTCTCTCTCTCTCTCTCTCTCTCTCTCTCTCTCTCTCTTTTCTCTTTTCTCTTTTCTCTTTTTTTCTGTTTCTCTTACAAGATTATGATATGATTAGGAATCTGTCTCTTTCTCTTTACTTTGAGACCGCTGGACAGAGTAAACTGAGGGTGTGTTTGTTGCTCAAAACATTTAGGATGGACAGATGCTTTGGATTTGAGCTGCATTGCATGCTTATGTAGGCTAAAGAAAGACAAAACAATTTGTCCTATTTATTGCTTAATTTTATTTTTATTCATGGCTTATATTTTCTGTTCCAGAGGACTCTTTAATCCAACTAAATAATGTGTTGCGTGTGACGCTTTGCAGGGTTTGATTTTTGGCAAAAAAAATGCATTTGCTTTGTTCTTGCATGATCAAAGTAAGAGAAGACATTGCAGAAAGCTGGACATGTTAATGGACCATGTAATTTTCCATCAACTTTGAAAGATCAGAGTGCTGCAGAGTGCGATGATTATTTGTGTCCAGTTACCTGCATCTCCCATCAGCAGAAGATTTTTGACCAGTGCCTTAAGTTTCCTATTGAGAACATCTGCTACTCTAATAGGTCAAATTCATCAAGTCAAGCATTGGATAGATATTTCTGTTTGTTCATTTAGAATAACAGACAGTAACCTTTGTGACATTTGGCTAGTATCATGTTCCACTGGTTAGTTCTCATAGAGTAGAAAGAACTCTCCAGAAGACTTGATGTCCTAATTGAATCCTGTTATTTAGGACTGTCTTTTCCAACCACATTCATGCTTCATTTGTTAGTTAATTTTTTTTGCTTGCGAGCAATTTTTCCATGACTAACTTCATTAAAAAAATCCAAACTTCTCCAATGCTTCTGTGTATTTTTTGCTAAAACAGAAGTATAACGTTGATTTTAGAAGTGTTAAGAGGTTAAATAATAGCTTCTGTGTGCTGTAGCTCTCATTGCAATTTTTAGTATCCTTTCGCACGTCAGCATCATGCTAGATTTAAAAGACTGTCTGGCTGTCTTGCTTAAAGTTTGTATGCTGAGTTCTGCACTAACCTAACTGTCAGCAATGCTTAAGATTCAACCGCAATGAAGACCCCTCCGACTTATCGTTCTAGGCCGTGACGGCTATTGTGTCACATCTAACTGTGTGTGTGTAATTTCACTGCAGGATTGTTTCTATTTGAATACCTAATCATCAAAGCTCTTAAAATAACAAATATGCCCATATGAAAATGTTCTTGTTCATCGGTGAATGGAGCCTCCCTGTTATTCATAACTCATGTCTTTTCTCTTCAGTGTATGACAAACAGGGATTCCTGCATAAGCTGGATGGCAAACTGTAAGTACTGCTTTGTCTTTGTGTTTTGTGTGTGTGTGTGTGTGTGTGTGTGTGTTATGTAACTGTCATTTGAAGCTCTGTCAGACTGTTCCGTACACCATTCCACTGTTCCTGTCTCTTGATTATCCCGCAATCTGTTTATTTGCCTAGCGCAGGGTTGAATAGGTGATGACTGGCAGGGGTTTAAAGGAGCTGTTTGCAAAGGGTGATTGATCAAGGCTCGAGCGGCAGTCGGGACACTGAACTGACTGTTCTCTTCAGAGTTACACCGCAGACGCTCGATTAAGGAGCAGCTGACGCCCAATGCCACTCCGTCCCGTCTCCCCCCTAATGATTTTACAACGTCTGCTTGATCATTTTAGTGAAGAAGGTGGGGGGGGGGGAATTAGAATCACCGCGTATAAATCCTCAGAAGACGTTTCCAACTACTTCCACCTGTGTAAATTCAGCAATCAACAAGTTATAAGAGAGCCTATGTAAAATAAACACAGTACGACTGATACTGCTGAACGTTTTGTGTAAGGTTTTTGTTGAATGTGACTTGTCATGAGTTGGACCCTCTCGGCAGTGGGGACACATTACGGCTGGTGCTTCATAAACTCTTCCAAAAGACCACACAGCTCTCTGACACGGGCGCTCAAATGGGACCGGGGAATGGAATGATACATTTAGGGGGTTGCTTGCTTAGATTTTCCAGGAATTTGGACTTGCTGTAAAATTTGCTGCTTTCCTAAAATACTGATACTATCTTTGCTGATACCATGGCCTGATGTCTCTGTCTCTCTCTCTCTCTCTCTCTCTCTCTCTCTCTCTCTCTCTCCCTTTTCTTCTCTCTCTTTCTTCTCCACAGTCCAGTCGAGCTAATGTATAAGTATGGAAATCTCAGTAGAGGTGCCTGTAAACCTGATTTTGCAGCTGCCAAGATGACCTCCATCTACCCAAAGTGAGAATCTGTTATTTCCCATAACTCTTTCAGTTTCGGTGGGCTTCATCATTGCCAGAGACTGTTGGCTGTCGTACACCAACAGGTGTTAGTATGCATATCTGTTTTATTCAGGACGCACACATACACACATACAGATACACACGTGTATTCGGAGCCAGTGTGCTTTCCAGAGTCGGCTCTGGTTGTGACCTCATTTTCATGAGCTGGATCAACAAGCTCTTGTGTGTGGTGTTTGATTAACTAAGTGTGGTTAACCTATCCTGAGGGGACATGTGACTGTCCTTACCATCACCTGACCCAGATCTTTACCAGGGGTCACACGCCTGAGAACACCATGGTGAACAGCCCTGTGAACTGCCTGATCCTTTACTGACTTGCTTTATCTTGACTGTCAGCGTTGACACTTCTCTGTTGTTCCCAGCAACTAGATTGTACAGAGAATGTTTTTTTTATTTTGTATCAATTCACCTCAAAGCTGAATGGTAACTTCAAAGGCTCTCAAAATTAATCTTTTACTGTCTTACATTGAAACTGTATGTAGAAGAAGCTTTCTCTTTTTAGGGCATCAATTATGACAATGCAAATGACAAAGCTTGTTTGTTTTCCTGTACAAATACCAGCCTCCTTTAACTGCCATCTATTTGTCATTCTGTGGTAGTCATACTTGGCCTGTGATTACATGAAAGGGCTCTTGTAAGTTTGTCTTTAACCCGTTACTCAATCGGAAATCCCCTTGCGTGTAAATCTCATAGCCGTACGGCAGAGAAACTCAGAGTGGCGTGAATGAGGAGAGATCCAGTTTCTGCTGTTGAATAATTTAGACTTTGCGAAGGTTTCACAGAGGAAATGAGTGTGCATCCTTGTATGTTTTCTTAGTGCACGCTAAAAAAAGGAGGCTGCAGCTGATGCAGGGCCCCTGTGGGACAGGAGCGCCTCTCAAATGGCTTGTACCATCTTTTTAAGGTCCACTCAGCTCCTGGACCGTCCCAGTGCGTGAGAGAGAGCCCAAGGCATAATCGACTTGTTTGGTCTCATTACATATTGAAGGCACGCAAGGCTAAATCCACCAGGATACTGAAACATCCTCAGAACTGTTGCCCCAGGGCCAGTACAACTGTCAGGGTACCTTAAAAATAGTTTGTTTTTGGGTTTTTTTTTCTGATCAGGTACTTTAACTTATTGTTGATCAAGCACAGCTAAAGTTTGGTCCTAGACTGTTGTTTCCTGAATTCGAATTGCTTTAGAGTTGATTAGTTGCAGGCCCTGGCAGTTGCAGAGTCTCGGAGGCCATTGAGACTCACCCAAATACCTGCTCTGGTTAATTGTTTTTCAGACTAATCCAACTTCTGCTGATTAACAGCAGTTAGATCCAGCCAAATCTGACCTAATTTGCCACTAATTACATGATATTAGAAATGAGGAGAAGCAGGTTGTTGCTGGACTATATTCAAGGGTTTTTTTTGCTTTTTTTTTTTTAAAGTTGTGTTGTTTTGAAAGTTTGGCTGAATGTGTTTGCTATAGAGGAAAGGGTGAGCTTCGGTCTTTATGAAAACCATTTGGATGTCAAAGTATGATCAAATTCTCCCCTAGTTGTTCAAGTAAAGAGAAAATTGATACAGCTATATCATATATGTATATATATATATATATATGTATTTTGTATATATGTGTCAGTCAAGATTGTCCATACAGTTGAACACCAAATCTATTAGAGAACAATGATGTTAACGAAACCTCTTTGTATTTATCATGACATGGTGGTAAATAAGTGGATCCCTTAGGTTGTCCAAGTTTTGTTTGTAGTCCAAGAGGCCTGATGTCGGTGTACTAGTGATGTCTCCTAATTCCCCAAAAGCCAGTGAGGCATGTCCTACTGTTACAGTGCAATGATGAATGGTCCTTATCTCCTTATGCTTGACTTATGAAGAAGGGTAGGAAAGCATTTGATCTCTTCATTAGAGACTTTCCCTTTGCATGTGTGTCCCTATTTGTAGTGAGGGTTATTAGCGTGATTTTTTCTGGATTTTATATTTTGTTTAAAACGGATAGCACAGTTTGTGTAGAACTTCCTTTACATGTTGATTTTTAGGGTTAACAAAACACCATTTAGAGCTATAATGGTGCCGGTGTTCAACATCCTGGGCTTGTTACATGTGAAACCATCCAAATGTATCTTTTGAGGAAGTTGAGACTATAGTTAGTCTGTTATTAGTCTGAACATTGGAGTGATGCTTTGTTCTTTGATTCTCAAAGGATCTCTTGAAAAGTTTGAGAGGAATGACTGAAGGGATCCTGCTAGATTGGCAGCAGATCAAAAACAACTTCGCCACCATTCTTGTTTCTCAGTATGGCCACAGTTTAGGGCCTTGTAGCTGTATGTCTCAAAGGTAATGCCTTTAAGTGGAGACAGATGTGGGCATTAAATAGACCATTACATGTTAAATGTTTGTTGAGACACTAAACCTACAAAACTTAGTTAGCCGTATAATTTGCATCATACACGCATTATTGAACATGCCCCGAAAGTGCTCTAACCAAATCTGACTTCAGATGTAATCCGGGCATACTGGAAAAACAAGCATGAATTTTCCAATAAGCTCTGAATGCATATGCAGGAGAAGGGTTATTGATGAATGAATATAAATAGTTATTCATGTTTTGAGTTTTTTATTACTCAGCTGTTTTTTCTTTTCTTTTTCTTTTTTTTTTAGGATGCTGATTAGTCTGTGTTATATTAAATAACTTTTTAATTTAAGAGGGCTCTGTCGGAGCTCTGGTGGCTATTTGCATCGACACTGTAGTATATTTATTGCTTAGTGCTTGCAGTGTGTGTTTGCAATATAATGTACATGGCCTCTGGTCCCGTGGCTAAAACCAGTTGTCATGCTCATTCATGCTGAAGGGCCAAAGATGGACAACAGTGCCCCAGTCTGGTACTTTGTATGGTGTTCACGGGGGAACGTGATATGTATTCCTCCACAGAGCTCAGTAATGCACCTGCATAGCTGGAAGAAGTGAGACAAAATGCATCTGGACAGCCAAAAAATTAGTTCATTTCAAATAGGTGTAGGATGATCTTTTGGTAACATGAGTTTGGTTATTTACTGTAAATATCAGCTCAGTGGGATTTTTTTTTTTTTCGTTAAAAACACTGAACTCTTCATAGAGAACTTTCAAAAGATTTTACTCTGGTAAATGCACTCTTGTAAGACAAAAAGACATTTTTTTAATGGTCTAGCTAACTGATAATAGAGCAGCTCTTGAGGACATTTAAAAAAAAAAAAAATGAAATGTACGCTCATGGAACATTCATATAATAGAGCATTAGCTCTAAGCCTGCTTATATATTCATATTCAATATATCCTCATCTTCTGAAATACCCTCAGAGCATGGTTTGTGATTGACCACAGGCCTTTGGTGTGAGGTTTAGGTCATTATGGAGCTTAACGTTCGTCCTTACCCCCATGTTTCATCTTTTGGTTGTAGGCAAGGTCAGTTCAGGCATGAACCTCCCTTCTGATAAAAATACCGACAACCAGTGGATTACCTGTAATACAAACCATATAATCCCCTCAAATATTCAGCCCTTTATCGATACATCTCACATTCTCCCATGAGGGCTGAAGGATTTGGTGTGATTCCTACTCATGGGCAGGTACTTGTGACTAGTTTTAACTTGTGGTCTATTTTTTTCTCCTCCTCTAAAGGTTTGTGAAACCAGCCCCCATGTTCCTGGATCTGAATTTTAGACGCCTGTCAAAGATCAGCAATTACTTACCTCCCTTTGGATTCAAAACTCAAGGTAGGAATCAGTCGTCTACTTGCACAAGCAACTGTTAGCATTTGGTTTCACTTCAGAATTTGGTCATTTCAAAGAACAGACTTCAGCCGTCACTGCTACCCTTCATTTACATCTAAAGACCATGAGATCGATTGGGCAGCCAACCCAAATAAAATGTTATCGCGAGCAAGGCTTAGATCCCTGAGTGAACAGCGTATCTTCATCAGGTTAATCACAATCATCTTATTTCACCATGTTGCACAGTCAGCAGGCTGCCAGAGCACAAACCTCACTCCAGTTACTCCAGAAGAAAACTTTTTAAAACAGCAAAGAAAATTCAGTCTGGATTGGACTCTGTGGTCCATATTAATGTATTCCTTGTTCAATACTTTACTTTTATAATTAGTAGAGTTCTTTGCAATGTATTCATACTTTCTACTGTTTGTGCTCAGCCACCAGAACTGTAGATAGGCATAGTTAAATTCTAAAGGATTTACACACCCTGTTTGCTTACTTCAGTTGCACCTGGGTACATAAATAAATCTTACTGAAGTTGGTAAAATGGTTTTTTAGGCACACATTCATTAATGCCGACATTTTTGTGCGTTTGCCAAATTTCACAAAACAATCGAACGCAGAGCTGCAGAACCGATGTCAGGCCGACCCCTTTGGTGCTTTGGAATTTGCAATAAAAGAAGGAGTGCCATGCTAGGCTGTGGAACTGCTGCTGTAAACAGTCTGGTTCTTAACAGACTATTTTTAAGGCAGTGTCATCCCAGTGCCGCACAGTGACCAGATCTCCTTAAAACAATATATCTGTCTTCAGGATGATTTCCTTGGCCTCTTTGTAACCTGGAATTTATGTTCAAGTAAGCATTAGACACAACAACATTCGCCGGTTGTTAAATCAGCCAGCGTTCTTTGTTTCCATGTGCACATAGCACAAGAAGATATATTTCTCATAGGGATGGGAAAGAAAGTAGTAGTAGTAAAACATACGATTGTGTTTCCATTTGCTAAAGGCATGATGTATGTATTTGTGCCAAACCGTTCAGTACATATGAGAACCAAAAAAATTAATCTGGTCAAAGGTTAATACTGTGTATAAGACTACGGACCTATTGTCATCAATTGAGTCCAGCAAAACACTGATTGCATTGTTGTTCCAATTCTTTCAACCGTTAAAAAACAAGTATGTGTTCTCTATTTCACAAGCACAGGCAGTGTTGTTCAAATAACAATTACAAATTGTACTTAGATTTTCTGCTCCACCTAAAAAAATTTTAAGCGTGACTAAAGAAAGTACTAAAATGTGACTTTTGTGTAATGTTTCACACTTATAACAAGGTAAAAACTCCCCTTATTATCACCTAGTCAATTTATGAAACACAAATTTATATTAAAAAAATGAACTTCCTGAGTTACCAGTTTTGGAACACATGTATTTTGCTGACATAAAGCAGCTAAAGCTATAGTTATCAGAAAGGGCATGTGTTGGGGGTTTTCCCGTGACGACACCCCCTCACCCGCCCAGCCCCATTTAACACTGTACAGCAACAATCGTTTACATCCTGTATTTATGCATCCTGCCCCTTTTGCATGTTAGTCAGTTCATGTCCTTCACACCCCAGGTTCATACTGAAGGGTTTGCTTTGTTTTAAATACCTTCAGGAGCACTTGGGTGACATGTTTATGTATCCTGTTAAATTAATGCAGCTCACTCTGTGTTTTAAAACCCAACATGGAGGTGTGATTTGCCTCTGCTAATCAGCAAGGTATGTCCAAACCTCTTGTGGTCATAGCTGATTCTTGATGTGTGACGTGAGATCGTCACTGGGCATTTTAGAGAGCATGGCCTTTTAGGGCAACTCTGGAAAGTTCACGAAAGGCCTAAGCTAATGGGCTGTGATGTCACCGGACGTGTGGATATGAGATCACCGACTGCTCTGGGACTCCTTCATCGCCTGACTACTTGCTTGTTGATTTTGATACCACGCCCATCAAAATGTTATGCGCTGATTTAACATGTCTTAATGTGGTTTGGCAGACACAGAGACAAATCCTGTAACTTCCTTTTTTGCTTGATTAAAGTGTCAGTTTGCATATGTGAAATCAGTAAGTATATAAATCATAAGTGGACCACGGTGTGACACGTCACTCATTCCTATTTACCTCATAGCTTGGGAACAGATGTCCAGGACAGAATGGAACCGTTAGCACTTCCTTGAGTCTTCCTTATTGGCTTTGTCTGAGGTTTTTCTAAATCTGTATGCTTTTATAGTGTTTTGTATGCACAGTTGGTTCTGATGTACAGTAGCATCTCCACCTCATCTCAAGATTTGTTAAAGCCCAAGTTAACACTTGGTCGCTTGTATATTAACAAGAATCGTCGTGCTTACAGTCTTTAATTTCATGCCATTATTTCCCATTAAATCTTGTTTTCATCATCTTCTGTTGGATATCATACAGAGCTCCCGTCGCGCTTATTAGGCCAAGAAGATTGTGTCCCAGTCGGGCAATAAGCTTTCGTGTCTCCCTAAAAATAACATGCTGATGAGGATGAAGAGAGATGTAAACAGCAAGGGCCTAGCCATTTGCCGAGTCTCAGAGAAGTCTTTGGAAACGTCCCTCATGGAAGAAGGTTCCATTGTGAGCCGACCAAGGCCCTGTTATATCGTCATTCCCACAGGGCAGAGGATTGCCCGTGGCAGCCAGAGAATGCGCTTGTTTAGACATACCTTTCCTCTGTCTGGGGGGATTTCTCTCTGTACGACTAGCCTGCGTTAAGTCCAGGAAGATGCCAAAGTTCTGCGCTTTCCACATTGGCAGGCCATTCCAAAGAGTTGTATCCCCTTGTCTTAGGCCACCCAGGTTCTGGCTCAGTCTCTGAAGCATTCATCACTCTCTCTGTTTTCCAATCATGTGAATCTGACCATGGTGGTGGATTTAGGGGGTCTTCACGCTCATCAGTTTCTAATCAGTTCCTTTTTCTCTCTCCTGATTACAGAAAACATTATTGAATCTCTTTTAATTGTAACAAAGAGCTATGGCCTTGGCCCAGAGCTGGACAGGTACGTGAGCCATCTATCACACACACGCACACCCCTTGCCTCTGAACCCCAACAAAACTACACTGCAACAGGTTAAGGCTTTTGTTGTCTTGTGATTGTGCTTTGCTGACTCATGCTAGGAGGTTTGCATGTAAGAAGATGAGGCAGATATGTGGCAGTAAATTACTAGTCAGCGATGAACCGAAACGTGGGATTGATAGGGGACCATCAGGGGATGAACCTGAAAACTTGCGGTTTATTTTATTTAAGCCTGACCTCAATCTTGGAAGGGTTTTTGCTTTTTAAAGGAAGCTCATTTATTAGTAAAATTAGTGGAAAAGTAGACATCCAGTGAGATCATTACTGTAGAGGTTATTTAGGGACAATTTACTAATGTGTAGTACTTTTTTTTTTTTTTTTTTTTTTTGACAGTTTGAGTTGCAAAAAGTGCATTATCATTGGAAATGGAGGCATTTTATTCAACAAGTCCCTGGGCTCCAGGATTGATGAGTATGACGTGGTTGTAAGGTTAGTACTTGCCATGGCCCCCATTGGTCATGTCACGCAGTGTTTGTGTCATTTTCATAAACTCCACAAATGTTTTACACCGTGTCCTGCTTCGTCAACAATAAAAAAAAAAAAAAAAAAAAAAAGAATCTTCTAGTAGCTTTCAGCAGGTTTACGTGGGGTTAAGTTCTCCTACTTGTTGAACCCTGCAGGTTAAACGAAGCTCCAGTGAGGGGATTTGAGAAAGACGTCGGGTCAAAGACCACCATGCGCATCACATATCCTGAAGGGGCCATCCAGAATCCCGAGCTTTACGAGAAGAGCTCACTCTTCGTCCTCTCCGCCTTCAAACCGCTGGATTTCAAATGGCTACGACATGTGATCCTCAAAGAGAAGCTGGTAAGGCCGCGTCACTTCACCAATAGGGGGCGATGGGACGCAGGTGCTGAGTGATGATGTTTGTAAACAGGAACATCATATGCTTGTGGGAGTTTTTCCCTATTTGGAATCCTTTCAGGGTTTTTTTTTTTCTTTTCTCGTTGTACTTTTACAGTATTATCTAACCACCCACTACGTTTCCTCCTAGGTACCTGAGCATTTTTCTTTTTGACATGTACAGTGGCTGCTAGGGAGGGTTCACATTTTGTGAAAATGTTTCTTTGTCTCCTGTCATTATCCGTGAAATGCTGGCTGATGAATTTGTGTGTGTTCAAACTTTCAGGACAAGTGTTAGCACGCGGATGATAACATAATCAATGATTCGTCACTCTAGTGTAGCAAAGCTGTCTCAAGGTTGTCTTAACTCCAACTTTCCCAGTATTTGTAATTCTTCTTTTTGTGCTCACTTACAAAAAGAAAAAAATTGCTATGTCCACCCACCTTTTCTTTTAAAACAGCTATTTCTTATTACATTTATGGTCTTACTGTATGCTTTTTGCTTTGCTGCCATGCAGATTAATTCCATAGACTCGTATGATTTTTAAAGGCATTGTGGAGTCACTAGAAAGAAAGCTCTCTTTCTCTGTGCTGTAATGAAGATGTCTGGCCTTTTGGTTGTCTTAAAGGGGGTTCCTTTTGTCTCAAGGGTAGTGTAGTATTCCCATAGATGAATGACAACTACTTAGCGATCTTCTTAATTGTCAGGTCTGTAAGGGTGAATAGTTGGCTTATCTCCTGAAAGGATAGTCTGGGAGTTTAGTGAAGCAGCTCTCTCTCTCTCTCACACACTCTTTCTCACTCTGCATTATCTTAGAATGATAATGAGAACGCTCAGTTGCACACCTGGCTTTGGCATTCTCCGTTCCATGAGTCCGAGCTCTCCCAGTTGGAAAGCTGACACTGTTGCTGTGGCACACTCAGATGGAAGGGTATCGCTGCATTATCTGGGGAGTCAGGATGCTACACTGTAACCAACCTTTGTTCTTTAGCTGACCCTGAAAAACCAGTGAAATAACTTAACACTAAACAGTAGTTGAGTTACAGCTCGGATGAATTTCGACCAAAGGACAATCCCGAACTTTAGAAATACACACGAACTTGCCTTTTTTTAAAAGGCTCCTTAAAGCACTAATCTTCCCATGCTAAAATACATTTAAATCAAAAATGAGTAGAATCTGTCTCCTTCGTCACATGAATGATTACTGGAGTTCACCGCAGGCTATGCATGCTACCATTCAGTTTTAGATGTGGTCACAATTCTGTCCTTAAATGTAGGCAACTGCCAGATTTAGTTCAAAAGAAACACATCTCTCATGTCCATATCATCCATTATGGTTTCAAGTGCCAGTGTGAGATCCATTAAGGAGTCCTTCCCTCTGTTCAGCCACTAAAACCCACTGTGTGCTCCCTGAGGGAATGCCATACAACATCCGTTCGCAGTGTTTTACTTCAAAGTGGATCTTTTGCTTCCCTCTACATCTTTGAAAAGATGGATCAGTTGAGTGAGTCTGAGTCGTCAATCAAGGTATTATAGGAAGTGCTTTGTATCCTGGGTACCTTTTCCCATCAACCAAACAGGAAACATAAGATACAGTGCTGACTTGTAGCAAGCCTTATACTCAGTTCAGTGTATTGAACAAAAATCCCTCTTCAAAATGTCTGCGATTGTACCCAAATGGTAAAAGCTTTCTCAAACTTTTAGAGTTTTGAGAGAACTCAATCTTTGCTTTGAGCAGAACTCAGTATCTATCAGCCAGCATACCCAAAGGCCGGACTAAATTGTGTGTCATCATATCTGAATTTCTGGCTAAGCAGTTTTGAAAGACCGGGGTTTTTTTGGGGGGGGGGGGGGTTTTCTCACTTTTGTGTTATATTCAGCCTCGTCTCCTCGTTCAGTATCCTTTGTAAATGGTAAGTAGGCCGTCTCTGATAAATCATCTGAGATCAGATACAGTGTATTTAATGACTTGCTCATTTCTGCTGTTCTGGAGAGAGCTGCTGCTTATCTGGAGTCAGTCTTGCATTTATTTCCCTTTCTTGTCTTTGAAAAAGGCTTCAAACACAGGGCTACAAAACTCCTGCACGGTAAAGTAAGCACAAACAGGTGGCCCAAACATACAGCGCAGTGAAGGAGCCCCATGCTCTTTGCGTTGTTTGTTTAGTTTGATGTACCTCACTGCTGTGGGGCAGTGTATGTTAGACCTTTTGTAGGTCTTGGCGGAGAGTGGATGCTGTTGTTCTTCTTTGACTGTCAGCCGGGCACAAAGGCTATAGTATTACCATAGACGTCCAGGACATAAGAGTCTGGGATCACCTGGCCTTACAGGCGTATCGACGGCCCAGAGGTGGTCCCCAGCTCAGCTTTCACACAGTGATAGTTCAGTGAGTAGCCAGTCAAGGATGACTGCCATGCAAGTATTCCGCTCAGCTTTTCTTTTTTTTTTGGTCACCGCTTTGGATGTCTTGTCAGTCCAGTTTCATCATATTTGTAGGGCACTTTTTCCGCTCGCGTTAAACGTGCCTCCTGAACATTCATCCAGTGCTTTTTGAACCTTTGTCTTACGCTTCAAATGAGTATTCATATTCAGAAAACCAATTTTCCATGTTTTATTATCCATCTTGTTCTCAGTGTTCTTCCACATTGTTTAACAGGCCTGATAGGTAGTTTTAAAAAGCCATTTCTTGTTCGTAAGACTGGCCACACTCTTCCAGAATGTTCCCAAGCTACTTCCTTCACTATGATGTGTGTGTTCTTTGGACAGTCATGTGAATTAACCCCTACGCTACATCATCATCTAGAAGCTCAGACACAGAGGCGGGGGGAGGGCTGAGTGTCAAAGATCTAGAGGTCATCCCTCAAGTCACACCACAAACTGAGACAATTGTCACTAGTTCTGAATGGGTGAATGTATCCGTGAACTCAGGACAGATGCTGTAGAGATAACAGCTAATGCTGTGATCTCCAGAACCACAGACTGAGTGAAACTATTGTTCAGTCTCAACACAAATTACACTCATGTCTTACTCACTAAGTGGGAAAAGTGGGCCCACACTGCTCTAAGCGCCCCAAGGTCATTCTCACTACAGAGACTTGTGGTAAATGTCAGAAATTCTTTTCAACCAAAGCAAGTTGGTTAAAGCGTCCTCATACGGAGTGGACGTGTCCTCATACGGAGGCTTTTTTGTCTGGGAGTAGGTCACTGACCTGTCCGATTTCCCATCCTGTGTCACCCTGCTCTCTGCCAAAGCTGTCTGGACTGACCAGACCTGAACCCAAGGGGTGTAAGAGTTGAATGAAAGAGCTTTCCACGATTCATAAGGAAACGGCGCTGAAGATATGAGCACAAGTGCATTTCAGTTAAATAATGGAACACTTTAGCTCCCCCACATACTGGAGCTCGAGCTACACATTGTGAGAATGATCACACTTGTTTTGCCGCCCATACTGATTGGGCTTCTACTTTGCTCTAGAAGCAGATGTGTGTGATAGGTGTAGACCTGTCACACGTTTTTGACCACACCTCCAATTAGTCTTGTAAACACACTACTTTAGCTACATTTTATCAGTATAGTTATGTGCTATGTATCTCAGGTTTGACACTGTGGCAGGAGTAAACTATACCAAGTGTGGAGATGCTATGTAATGGAAATCATCATTTTCAGACTTTCTTTTGAAGTGAGGTTTATATGACCAGTCATCATTTGTCTAGGATCTGCTTATCGTGGAGCCTTCAGAACAGAATACGAAATTCCATACGTGCTCTGGTGTTGATCAGGAGATTCTTCGAACATCACAGGGCACTCAAAGAACCTTTTGCGTTTTCCGAATCTGCGCCAGACATTCCACTGATGTCTCGAACTTCCTAAGAATAGCTCTCGGAATACTTGGAGGGTCACGGTCAATATTGTGTATTCTGAAAGGCGCTTTAAGTTCCATAGTGTTTTCAGTGACATCATCGTCCCATTGTCCTCAGCTTCCTTCTGTTTTCCAGGCCTGGAACCGAGCTGAAGGGATCCTTTCACATGGGACAGTGATAAACGTGCATTTATTCAAGTGGCAAAGCCTTTGGCGCACGGCCATGCCATTGCCGTATAGTCCATCCATACCATGTTGTGCCTACGGGACTATTTAAAGCATATCTGACACAGGTATCCCAGTAACCACTCTTGACGAACCAGTCTGGAATGCATGGGCAACCACTCCTAATTACTTTAATGGCCTCTGGGTATATTGATATAGGGTCTTCCTTTTCTGCCTCGGCTTTGTTTGCACTTCTTGTTTTTCAGCAGCTTTTTAAAACGCTCCAGCCTCTCTTCTCCATGCTGCTGCGTAGGTATTGCTTTCATCTGGCCACTCTAGCTCTGTCACATTTTCCATCCTCAGACTCGCCCATTTTTATGTCCTGTTTCTCTCTCTCTCTCTCTCTCTCTCTCTCTCCCTCCCTCTGTCTCACTCAGTTACACACACGCGCACACACAAATACGAACCCATTCAAAGCTTCATCTTTGGCTCTCATGCCTGTGGATGCTTCATCAACAGACACACCCACTCCTCCCCATTCCTGCTTCTCCCACTCCTAAGGCGCTGATTTTCCTGATGACGCTTCTTTTTCCCTCAGTTACTGTGCTTCCACGCCTTCACGCCTTGTCATCCGACAGTTTACTCATCCAAAGAAAGTTTTGTAAACTAACTTAGTTTTTTTTTGTTTGTTTTTTTTTTTGTTTTTTTTTTCCTCCAGACTTTGAGGTGATGATATGCTTATGAACTCAGAGTGCAGGCCATATGTCACTGGCATGTGGTAGTTTGTATTTGAGCATTTACATGTGGTTCTTATATCCTCTGTTTGTTTGCACTTTATCACCTCGTTAGGATATGAAAACCACACGCTCAGGTTGTCTGTGTGAAACTTCTTGTTTACGAAGACTTCAGCATATTCTCTTAATTTTGAAATTGTCCCTCCCTAGAAAACAAATCAAGTGGTTTGTGCAGGATGTGCAATTACACTCTATTTATTTGTAGTGTGGAGCTAACCATTGCTCAGAGAATCTGTTGGCAATTGGAGGAAGAGGCGAGATAAATTTCCATTAGCGTCTGACGCTCTTCCAAAGGGGTTTTTCATTCTGCTTCTAGAATTTACTTCATTTAAACAAAAGCCCAACTAATACTGTTAAGGTCTACTAACACAAGCATAAATCTGCCTCTGGATCTGGCTTGAATGTCTGAACCGCTCAAAGCGAGCTGAAATGGTAATGCAGGTTTTTACTGTTATTATTAGCTTGCAGTTGCCAGCATTAGAACAACTTAAAGCATGGTGGAAGTCCAGTTCTGTATCCTGTGAGAGAGCAGTTAGAAAGGCCTAAGGTTAAGAAAAAGTCTGGAGTCACATTTGGACCCTTCTTGGCTTGCCCTCCGGCATGTTGCCAAAACTAGCCAGAGCTCTACTCTGTCTCATGCTGTGTTTTCTACCTTTTATTTTGAATATCAAAAGCAACACTGGCTTATTTAGACAGGTGATTATCGTTGCAGTGGTTTGACTGGCCTCGCTGTGGAGTATCAGCATCACTTAGGCTTTTCTCAGAGGTAGACTGGCTCCTAAACGCGCAGCAATTAAGGCTTGCAAAATCAGCCTTGGTTTCTGGATCTTCCAGCATTGGTAATGTCTGTAATTCACATTTATTATGAAGGAAAAGACAGTTCTGGGTACACTGTCACTGATTTTGTCTCTTTTTTTTGTTTTTCGTGTTTTTTGTTTCAGCGTGGTACAGAAGGCTTCTGGAAGTCAGTGGCCCGTTACGTGCCAAGAGAACCAAGCGACATGCGAATCCTTAACCCATACTTCATCCAGGAAGCTGCCTTCAAGTTTATTGGTCTGCCACACAACAACGGCCTCATGGGAAAAGGGGTGAGAATACAACGTGACACATCACTTAGTGGAATTCTCCATCATTCTTATCTCATTGAAGGGAGCTTGATCACGTTATATGAAAGCTCGGGGGGGGGGGGGGGGGGCACTTGGGGCACCCGGGTGGCGCAGCCGAGAAGAGGCAAACTCACCACCGCGGATACATGGCTTCCTGTCCCGCTAGCGACGCTTTGATTTGGCGTGTTCATTCTTGACATCCACAAGAACATAATTGGCAGAGTTCACAGGTGGAATGTTGGCAGGGCATCGTCTCCTTGCTACTGCAACAGTGACTCCCACTGGTTGGTTATAGCTCTAGATTAGCGGTGGACGGATCTTGGGTACATAGCGTGAACCTCCAGGTTTGTTACTGCCTCCCCCCAAAAAAAAGTCCTCAGTCTGGTGAAAAGAAGTGTTCAGTGATTCCACGTGTATCAGAGAAGACATGTGGTCGTCCATGGCTAGTGAGGGGGCCTTGCAAGCGACGGAATAGAAACATGGGAATTGGGCACTAGTAAACAGACAAAACAAAGCTTTCTTTTGCTTTGTATCACATCCACATTTAGAGAGATTGTTGAGGAAGAATATGGCTAATTCAAAATAGGTCATCGGGTTGAGGGTGGTTGGGGGTAGTCAATTATCAGTGCATTGCTCACTTACAGTCTTTTGGTCTTTATCCAACTTTTTCCATTATTATGACTAAAACAAGCTCAGAGTGTCAGACTCAAAACAATATATAAGAAGTAACAATCGTAATTTAAAACGTATAAATTACCCCGTTGATTCTGGTAGGGTACAGTGAAGATGCAGTCAGGGGTCATTTTTAATTATATCTCCAAAACCCATTTTTGCTCTTTTCCTTGTCCTATTTTAACATACATTACACCAATCCTGTAGGCTGTATAGGAGTGTTTACTATACATTGATTTTGGTTAAGAGTTGGATTAATGGGAGGAATGGTCTGTACAGAGTAAACTATAAAATGCCTAAAAAATAAGCAAAATTTGAACTGAAACTTGAATGGAACTTCAGAGGTATTTCACATTTTTCAACAGTAATATTCTCTCAGACGAGGCATAGTAAGCATATCTTGAGCCTTCGTGTTAATGAGCACACTGTAAGGATTGTGACATATGATTGTGATATATGCATAAAATAACTGCAGTGTCGTGAGAGAAACATGGTACTTTTCAGAAGCGCATTTCTTCACAGACACATTTCTGTGAAACTCATTTAGATTTAAATAGCCTACACTTTTGTAATAATAAACCCCCCTCCACAGATATTTTCTTTGTGTTGCATTTTGGAAAAAAAAAAAAGACATCCTGAAATTTTTTTGGTAATTTTCACATAGAATGACATTTTTGTTCAATATTCTGTCCCTGTGGAGAACAGAAAATCGTTGGTCACAAGCCTAAGATGCAGTTCAGTTTGTGTTTTATCAGCTAGAGTGCAGAGAGACCTGTGAGCTGGATGAGTGGTGTCACAGGGAGTTTCGTGGCGATAAACCTTTCAGCAGTCACCTCCCAGCACTGTGTGTGTGTGATAATGCTTGTGTTTGTGTGTGAATGTAGGTACACCTTCACCACAGCAAATAAACCTTCACACAGTGAGCTGATAAAGCCAGTCACTGCTGACATGTAGCTATCTCCACAGGGGAGTGATTTTTGTCCCTCTCTTATGTGTAACCAATGTTAACAAGGACTTCTGTTTGCTATCAGTGGGTTCAAAGACTCTTGAGCAGATAAACAAGTTGCTTCTCCTTAACTTTATATCCATGAATAAGTCTTAGACATGAATGTTCCACTGTGTTCTCCCTTTTTTGCTCCTAGATTTTGTTTGATTTTCAGCTCAACAGCAGTGACCAATTGTTGTTGTTTGTCTCATCTGTTTCAGAATATTCCCACCCTTGGGACCGTCGCCATAACAATGGCCCTTCACAATTGTGACGAGGTGGCAGTAGCTGGGTTCGGCTACGACATGAACACCCCCCATGCCCCTTTGCACTACTATGAGAAGGTCAGGATGTCTGCCATCAAAGAGGTATCGCTGACGCACACCATCCTCCTCACGCCTGCTCCATCCACATACTCACCTCCGCCACACCATTGCATAGAACATAGAGCTATTCAATAATGCAGCCAACCCGGTACGACATTTGGAAAAAAGATTCTGTTAACTTCTTCACCAAGAAGATTGAAAGAGAATGAAAAGTCGTTGTGTGCCATGATTGTAGAGCGAGGAGCTAATATCTGATGAAATGAGATTCCAACCCCAATATCCACTCAGTCGGTATTTGATTACTCAAATACTCAAATATCCCTTTTGGCTCCTGAGTGGGATAGAAGCAGCGATGCTGTTCCCGCTCTCCTTATCGTGTAACAGAATGTCACTTGAATTTATTGAGACGCACAGGGGAGATTCAGGCTCAGAGCAAAAGAAACTGTCTGTACCCTCTGTCCTAATGAAAACCTGAACATTTGAGAAGCTTGACACCTTACTAGACCAAAAGAAACTGAGCCAGGCTTCTTCTGTGCCTTATTTGCAGTCACAGTCATGTCACATGGTTCACTTGAGTCAGGCTTTTCCTTTTCCTTCTTCCACCAGTAGGGAATCCCAAAGCCAACGTGAAGAGTCATTGGCTCACGCTGGTCAAATGACTACACAAAGGCTGCTCTGCGATCTTTTCCAGGAACACCTTTCCCCTCTAAGGCTCATGAGCCACTGCCAACTGTGTGCGCTGTCTGTCTCCTTGTGCTTTCTAGAGACTTTTCTAAGTGTTTAGATTTTCCCAGAGCAGACGTTTACACTGACCTTTTTCCACATCAATCGCTCTCTGTCGAAGTTCTGTTGGCGATAGCGCCGCGCATCTCCTCGTTTAGAGGAGTGGCGTGTGTCGGACAGGAGTGCGCCCTTGACTCGAGGAAAGAAGGTTTTGGAGATAAGATACGCGCAGAACGGGCGAAACCTCGGCGTTTAAGTACACAACTTGTAATCAATCTTTCTGGATAGATGCTGCTTATATACACAGCATTTAATCAATCTGTGTAGACACACGACAGGACCCGAGTGCCTTTTTCCTGCGTGATACGCAATCCTTCCTCCTCTTCGCCCCCTCCTTCTGAGACTCCTCTCCTCCTTGTGTTTCAGTTCACCGCCGCGTTAGTCGCTTTGCTCCCCAGGCCTTCCGACCTTTAGCCATGTATTATTGAGAGCTACTTATTGTTTCCCCAGGTAACCAGAACATGCTATTCAACCCAGACCTCCCACCAGCCCGCTTATCTTATGGCTTTGAGGATGAGGACTCCCACTATCCCACTGCTGGCTGAAGGATCTTCCCTCTTGGTTCTGCTACAACAGGGAACAGTCAGATGGCTTTAAATGTTTTAGTCGTGACAGTAATGAGGAAATAAAGTATTGATGACCTTTCTGTTCCACCTCCACCTCCTCCTCCTCCTCCTGCCCACGCTCCTCTTGTTTAGTTTTGCCCAGTTGGTCAGTGCGCTCGGGACTGTTTACAAGTCGTCCGTGTTTCACATTCACAAGTTGTTGTGCTTTTATAAGCCATGATCTCAGCATGAAACTGTCTCATTAGGATGTTTTGTAAGACATAAATTGCTACAAAATCAAGCGACTCTGTTAAACCCGAATAAGTATACAGCACTTTTTTTTTTTTTTTTTTTTGCCTGGGGGATGCATGCAGTTGGTGAACCAATATTATCGCCCTTGTTTAGAATGAAATCCGAGCGGATTTTATGAATGAAGGATCCGCGCACTCGTGGTATTTCTGTCATGTTCTCCAGATCCTCAGATCATGTTCATATTTGTGTTCGCTCTCTGTTTGTCGGACCTTCCCCTGAGAAGCCCCGCGTTATCTTCGATTTATTTATTTATGTGCGTACGTGGAGGTGCATCGGTCCCGTCGCTGAACGCTGTATCTCGTGTTCTGTCGTTCAGTCTTTAAAAGGAAAGGCAGATGTTATGGAGTGAAAGGATTACTCAAGAGGCTGAGAGGAATGTTTGCATTAGACACCGCTGTTTTTGACCTCTGCTCTATATTGCTCATCAGCGAGGATAAGCTCAATCGTGCTGCAGCTCCTGCCGTCTCTGTGTGCCTGGCCATGCCCACACAAAGCACGTTACATTCAAAGACTCACACACACACGCCTTACTCTATGGTCTTACATTCTCATTCTGACATGCACAGTTACTGCACTGGCACTGACAGGATACCAGGGAGTGACTCATTCTCCACCTTTCAAGCCGTAAGGAAGCTCTCCCTTTTATTAGTGCATTGCCGGAATACAGGAAGTTTGTCTCTTATTCTCGATTTCAAAGCCTACTCCATACATGAGAGCACTTATATTGACAATGCAGAAGCTCTGGTCTCCAATAACATATTTGCTTTTGGTCGTCCATTCAAGTCATCATTGTCTCACTTGCTTTTTTGTGTGTGTGTGTGTGTGTGTGTGTGTGTGTGTGTGTGTTATTCCTCAGTCGCAAACATCTGTATCATCAAAAGCCACAGGTAACAATACTGTTGCTATCAGCTTTTACACCTGACATCTAAATATTTACGTGTCTTTGTGTTTCTCTCTCTTTCACTTTCAGTCATGGACACACAACATATCTAAAGAGAAGGAGTTCCTTCGCAAACTGGTGAAAGCAGGAGTCATTGAGGACCTGACCAATGGCATCGCAGACCAACAACCAAACAAACAATGAAGATATGAAAGAAAAGCATAGGGATGGAAATCAGTGAGAGGGATCTCTCCACCTTTCCTCTGGATGCTGTTACCCACTGCTGTGTTGATGGTCACGTTTTCCCTCTAGTATATAGCAGTGTTGCCTTCTGGACAATTGGGAACCGGATGGTTGATTTTAAGGATTCTCTATCATTTTTAAATGCTCTTGGCAGTGGCAGGGTAGAAATCCAGACGGAACCCGGTAAGAAAACAGAGTACAGAAGCAGCTCAGATAGTGCCAAACATACCTCGGGAAGGTGTTGCACCTCCATATCTCCTCGAATGTATTCAGCATTCAAAGACAGTATTTTCTTTTTCTTTTCTTTATTTATTTATTTTTTTTTTTTCTTAAATTATAGCTGCACCGTTGCAGGAAACAGTCCGTCCGGCCGCGGCGCCTTCTGCTCTCCTCCCGCCGCAGAGCTGAGCAGTTGCAGCCGTTTCCAAACTCCTCACGTCCTCTTGCACGTTTTAATCGGTTTTTAAAGATCTGGACACTTGGATGATGCTTTTTTTTTTTTTTTTTCCTTTTTTTTTTTCCTTCTGTTCTGTTTTGTTGTTGCTGTTCATTATTTCTACTCGTAGCGGAGATGGAGGGAAGGAGTGTCTTGAGAACGTCTTTTTGTTGTTGTTGTTGTTGTTGTTTGTTTGTTTGTTTTTCGTGAGAGGAAGTGTAGGAGCTCATGCCTGGATGGGCCGATGAGTCGAAAGCCGTTTGCACCGTGTGTCAGGAGTTCTCAGCAGAGAGCTTGGGATTGTTTGTGCTGTCCACCTCACTGCTCTGTGTAGTCATTCACCTGGATTTTGATCCAGATCAAATCCAAAGGCTTTTAATCTCAGGCTTTTCACAGTGACACCGCACAGACGATTGTTCGCCCTCTCTCTCTCTCTCCAAATTCTCGCCGAGTCCTGTCTCTTTTGTGAGCAGGACTGTAGCAGGGTTTTCTTCCCTTACAGTTGATGCTGGGTGGCTAAAGCCATTGTTTCCTCCAAGAGCCACTTGCACCAGCTCAAGAATCAGTAGTATTTGTCTCATATTTTATGCATAATATGTTTCAGTGTTTGACAAATGAAGAAGAGGAAAAAAAAAAAAGATGATTAAAATAAAATTGTATTTGTTAACTTGGTCTCTTTTCATTGGCTGAAAAGAATCCATCAAACCCCTTGTTTGCCTTCTGGCGCGTTCTGACTACTGCTGATGTGTTTCATTGTCAACCAAACTGACAGAAATTAGGTTTTCTGCAGGTGCTGTAGTTTTTTGTTTGTTTGTTTGTTTGTTTTCTAGGTGAATGCAGTTGTTGTTTTTTTTTTTTGCTTTTTTTTTGCCTGTGCACTGATTTGTCCAGATCTGTCTCGTTTTCGGTTCTTACCTCTCGTATTATACCCTGGATTTATTTCAGTTCATTTTGACTGTCTGATTCCAAAAACTGCGCCCAAGTTGTGAAACAAAAGTCTTGGCTCTGTTTTAAGTTCTGCCATGATAACAGGAAGATTTCATGTTCAGTGCATGTAGATATATTTACTGCCTGTGATCATCTATCCATATCCACATCAGTGGAAGATAAAAGAAATTCATTAAAGGTTTTCTAAAATCTGGATGCCTTAGCGTACAGAGCTATATTTTGGGAGTATGTACACCTGTCATTGCTAGCATTGAATGCTATTGACAGTAACCTTAAAATGTGGGCCTGTGATAGAGGCTGCAACATAATATCTAATTAGGTCAACGGTCTGCCTGTTTACTGGTTATAACAAAAAATACATTCATATTATGAAAGAGTTTTGCATGTAAATTAATGTATTTGAGCAAGTAAACATTTAGTTTGAAGGAACTGAACTAGATCCTATATAAGCTCCTGCAGCCTGCATATACCTGCCTGTTCACATATTAGAATGTTCAGGTTTGAATTTTAATCACAAATTCCCCCACCTGGTAAGTCTTCAGTTTTGTTCTTTTACAAGAACCATCAACAAACAGTGAGTGTTTACATGGGAACGCAAAGTAAACACTTGGGCTGTGTTTATGGTGACTCATCGTCATGTGGTGAGAACTGGCCCGGTAAAGGTTAGGGAGAGTCACAAGGACATTGGTTCTGTTGGTGATAGATGTCGGTGTAGGCTTAGCGTTTTTAAATATCCTTTCTAGCCTTGAGAGTTGCACCAGATCTCGACCCATCATCAGTCGATGGCCCAGACCCAGCTGTGGAAACAGACATTTGAATAAGACTCAACTTCCAAGAAGCTCCCTTCACTTCTTGGGATAAGAGCGGAAGTTCTTCAATTAGCCCACTTAATTTATTATTACTCCCCCATAAACTCTAGAAAGATATAGTTAAGTACTGCACACCTCATGTAATTGTTTATTCCGTGCAATTTGCTTCTAATGTATAGCCTTGTGGAAAGCCTGGAAATTTAAAATTCTCCAGAATAAGTTGGTTAAATGTTGGGATTTTCATTAGATGACAAGTTAATCTTTGGAAAAAAAAAACAGCTTGAGGCATTCAATATTATTCCCATTCATCTCCTGTAGGAAAATGTATCTAATCACGTGTGTCCGTTTATCACCCTGTAAATCCATCTGCGCTGGTCCATTAGTTTCATCATAGGATTGGACTCAAATATCCCTGTTTGTTTGCCTGTGTTTTAATCCCAAAATCAAGATTTTTTTTTTAACCCTCAGTCTTGTGGTGGATTACCATGCCACACTTTAAACTTCGATGATTTCAGACCTGACATTGCATATTATTTTTTGTATTTCCCATAAATGTGTTTAATTAATCCCACACCACAGGTATTTGTTTTGTTGATGGCATGTGAGATCAAGCGCGATTGTAACATTACCGCCCTCATCTCATTTCATGCATTCAAGGTTCAACATGGTAACTAGCCACAAGTCCTCCAGGAGTACAAAGGCATGCAACATACGTGCCCTCTGCTTAATTTGTAATGTTTACCTGGCAGACAGAAGGATTTAAAGGATTTGTCAAATTACTTCCCAAGCATACCCTCAGAGATGCCAGGATAATCTCCGTATTTACCGTCAAATCATTGACCAGTTTCATGAATGCGATATATTTATATAAATTGCGCTCATCACCCCAATAGAACTTGGAACATTCGGTGAAACAACAAAACAAAGGCTATTCAGTATGTAACCACTAAATCAACATAGCAGGCAGCCAAGCAGAACTAGCCTTGTCATCCATTGGTTTCAGATGGCAGCCAAGCCCTACTCATTGTATGGCCTGAGCTCCAAAACGTATAAATGGACTTCCAGTACAGTCTGCAGTAAATAGCAAACAGATTTAGAAAGTAGTGTGAGATCACGGACAGTTGAGCTATGGACACAACAGGCAGGTGGCTCCTATTTAAAGAGGATCCTTGACCTGGGCATGTTGTGAGGTTTTGAGGCTGCTTTAGGGTGTGGAGGGAGGAAGGGAGATGGGTCGGGGGTAAGGGGGGGGGGGCACTGACAGGTGGTCTGCTCTATGTAGGTGGGCTGTAGGAGACAACAGAGAGATGGAAGGACTCACAAAGATGACTTTCACATTGCATCAGACATCAGCCAGAGCCAGCCCTGGTATCAGTTTATTAAGCATGGTTTTGTTTCGCTCTCTCTCTCTCTTTTTTTTTTTTTTTTTCACACTCTTCATTTCTATGAAATTATACAGCTTACTCCACAACAGAGAAGGAATTTTTTTTTTTCATTTCTGTTATATTCATTTTTGGCCTGAGGTATCAGCCGGCTAGCGCGTTTCCAGGTCTCAGAGTTTTAACAGCTGAGCGGCGCGTCTGTGCAGTTTCACCCACTGGTCCTCTTATACTTTCTGACAGTGCATGTGTGCTTGAACACCACTGCCCTCAGCACACTCCCCTATAAAACCCTACCACAAACCAGAGGCGTAGAATCCCAGGCCGATGGCAAACATCCCTGCAGGACTCCGAGATCCTCAATCGTGTAGTAGGCGTGGTTGAATGGAGGTGTGGATCCTGAAAAAGGCAATGATTGGTCTTTTCAAGTTTTATACTGGCATAATAGAACGGGAGCACATCTTACTAATATTCTTACATTAGTAAGAATATGTATTATCTGTTTCTAAGGTAAAGACTGCTAGGTGGAGTGCTTGTAGAAAATGCAGGCGTTTATTAAAACAACAGCTTTGTGTAAAGCCTTGATGTTGATGGGATTAATAAATGCAGGAAGACTTTCTCATTTTTGAATGTAGCCTTCAATACAGAGGAAGTGACCTCATGACTTCCCCTCATTACTGCCTTATAGGGCTATTCTTTCTCCATGTAAACTCCATGACACACTGTGTTATGTGTTATCTGTGAGTCTCACATTCTGTTAGCTGCGTGTTTTTTTTTTTTTTTTGGTTGTTTTTTATTTTGCCCAGGTAACCCAAGGATAACGCCCAGAAGTCCAGCTGTGATGTCATCCAATTCCACAGCTGTAGTTTTGCAAAATGTGTGAGAATAAGGTGTGGTCCTCTGAACGCTGGTTGGATGTACCTTCACTCTTCACACAGATAAAAAAAGCAGTTCTCCCTTAATGCTCATGTCCCAAGTGTGCTGCAGTTCTTCCAACGGGATAAGTGATATTCATATTACGACTGATGGTCGAAATAAATAGTTAAAATTAGCTCAAACATTCACACACATTTGTTGAAATGAAGATCTTGTCCTGAAGTTTCTTGCTGCATTTCCTTTGTTTTACTACATGTAAGCTGCATGTTTACTACACTGAAAAGCATCCTTGCTATAGCCTCATGCATTCCCCTGTCAAATGCTCTAAATATAAGTTCAAGCACTCTTTGCTATATTATGTTAGTTTACATTCTGTTCTTGGCAGGCCCACAAACCTTCCAATTGAGATGTCCATGGTATGGTGATTTACAGCTTGTTTGCAAAGAAGCTGTACATTTTTGCAATAGTGTTTAGAGCAACTGGCAGGTCTCCAACAAAACCTAAATACGCTGAGGTGACATGGACAGAATGGTCTCAGTAGTGAACACCAAACCTTTACACACGGTTTTGTTCAATCGGACCGCGTGTCACGGTTGTGTCACGACCCACTGCGCAGAACTGTTTATGGGTGATCATATAATGAACATATATCTCTGACAAGCCCGTTAACTAAAATACTGTAATGTATTATTTAAAAGAAATGTAATCATTCCGTGAACTGCAGCTCTCACAATTGAATTGAAGCTTATGCAGCATGACACAGCATTACTTACTTGTGCTCTTGCTTTAGACCTCAGGTAAACAGCAGGGAATACAGTACAATAGATTTCTATGTAAGGGACTCCGAATTGACAAACAGCATTAACAGACACAAAACCGAGTGAGAATACCACTCGTTACGAACGCTTAAGGCGAAAGCTTGGCTCAAGCTAAAAAAAAAAAAAAAAGTCTATGTATTTCTCCTGAAGTTCTTGCTTGAACACATTGCTCTCTCTACAATGTTCTCAAAATCTCTGTGCTGGAAAATGTGTTTTCATTGTAGCGCCAGTAAATGAACTGAATGGTTTAGTGTCAAGTGTTCAGTGGACTGCAGTCCAGTTACGCTACTACAGGTGAAAAGGCTGTACCCATCCCTCACTCTCCTTTCATCTCCCCTTCTTCCATCTTGCTCTATCCCTTGTACTTAAAAATGTCTGTTGCGGGGTCAAATTGTCATGATGAATGTTTAGTACCGAAAAAAAACTACCTTATATGTCTGGGCAGGAACCGAGTGGTCAGGCCGTACCTAACAAAGCAATGCCAAATGCGGGTGGAATCCAGTGCCAACATTGCCCTCACCGCAGGAGTCTAATGTGGGAGCCTGTAGGGGAGGAAGACACTGACCACTGACCACCCAGACAGTGAGTGTCCACTGACCACGTCCTACCAGTCCTCAGCTAGTGCTATGCAACCGGAGGCCAAGAGGTCAGCTTTGATTAATGTGGTCACCGTGTGGCCAAAAGGTGAGCCGCAGTTCTTTAGTGGCATTGTTCCCAAAATCTCACCACGGTTCATCCATTGTGAAAAGTCTAAATCTGCCATTATGAACACAGACTTTTCTGGAATGGCTGGACACACAAGTTGAGCACCCCGGGAGACGTGACCTCAGGACAAGATCTAGTGTTAGGGTCAGAGACACGAGATGCATTTTACTTTTATGACTTTTTAGTAGATTGAAGGATGAAACTACTCTGTTTCTTGAGACTTAAACGTCCCTCAGTGCTGACAGCCAAGCGAGGAGTTTTCAGCTTGTCGATGAGACTGTTGATGTTTCTTTACATAGACACAACATACAAGTTATTTTTCTCGTTGAACAGTACGGTGTTTTGTCTGAGTAAATTGTTCTCATACTAAATCACTACGGATAAGCTTATGAAAATGACCAACCGTTGCTGATTTTCCTTCAATGGGCTAGATGAAATTCATACTTAATTGTCTTGGTTTGCCATAATCATTCATGATGGATGGATAAGGTTAGTCTTTGGAACACAATGTACAAATAATGTGCTTATATGTGAATAAATAAATAAAATCAACATCTGCAATCTGGTTGCTCCATGCTCTAGCTAATGACATGTTTGCATGCAGACTGTACTTTTCTTCTTTTTTAAAGATTGTACACATGCTACACAGATTGTGTTTCCTGCAAACTGTCCATTATTAGAGTCATAGAGCACTTTGTTATTTCAGCTGAATAATAAATTCCTGAAAATATATCACTCTGACAGAGGCCAATTGGAGTTTAAATAGGTACTGAAACAAAGTCATATCGGTCTTCAATTCATTTTGAAAAGTTGAGCCTTCGTTATTTAAAAAGCGAAAAGTTAATAATGTCCGTGGGGCTCCGTAGGGAAAGAGAGACAAATTTATTGGCAGAACTTGAGTAGCAGCACAAGCTTGTGTGTGAGACTGCTCAGACAGTGTGTTAACAGAAGGAAGAGGACAGGGCTTTAGGGCTGCTTGTCAGGAAGGAGAGATGGAAGTGTGTGTGTGTGTGTGTGTGTGTGTATATGTATCTGTTTGAAGGGGTTTAAGGGTTGTGGCTGGACAGTAAGCAGATAGGCTTATACTTGTTTTTGTTTTGTTTTTTCCAGCGTAGAGAGTGTGTATGTTTGTGTGTGAGAAAGAGAGAGAGAGAGAGAGAGAGAGAGAGGGTTATAGTCATTAGTCAGTTGATGGCAGTGTAATATCAATATGTTTTATTAGAGAGAGAGAGAGCTGAACGTGTGTCTCGAGCATAGTAGTTTTGTCTCAGCTGAGCTTGGCCCATTACATCAGGCTGACCAACCAACAATTTAAAGCCATTCAATCAAAACTAATCTAATCAAATTCATCAAAACAGTATTCTCTTAAAAATGTCAGAAATCTAAACCAGTAACTTGGGGATCTCCGTCATGAATAAATGGTAAGCATGACTCTCTATGGTCTTGCCACCACATTGGTCACACACCACCACACAGACCCTCACACCGGATAACGGGTCCAGTCAAGAGCATGAGTAGGGGGTCAAGTCCCAATAGCGCCCAGTGAGGCATTCCTGTCCTTAAAAGGAACTGTAGCCCTCTGAGATTTTGAAATCTACTCTTTGGCAGAGAGTTTCAGATGGCATGGTTTTGTGCACTCGAGCAGAGATTCACAATCTTCGAGAAGTGGGACCCAAGCTGGCCCGGCTTAGACAAGTTTGATCCACTGCCAATCTTGATAAGTCACCGTGCCAGAGATAACCCTTGAGGGATTGTGGGAAATTTAGAAATATTACAATTTCATTCTGTCAATTCTGACTGGAATTGTTTGTTTACTTCTTGTACAGTCTATCACTTCACATCTTGTGTTAATATCTCGTGATTGGAATTAAATATAAATCTATTGTTTGACGTAATAACAGATATGAGAGTGTTGACTGTGCTAGAGAGTCAAACTAAGCTACTACTTTTGCTGACTAATTGTGCTGGTATTTGACCTTGAATTCACTGCTTAAGTGTTTTACAGGCAAACTTATCTCTTAGTGCCCGTTTTTTCTCCTCGATGGGTTACAAACGTAATACTTTTCTCTCTCACACTCATTTCCTATCTGTAAAAGTAGGAACAGTAGCATTTTTACACCTGAATTGGGTTGCTTGCATCTGTTCTATTGTGTCTATTCAATATTTACATTAGACTATTATTAGCCTATGATGCAATACGTACCATCGATTGGCAAATTCATCGCAGATAATCTGTTGTTAATGAGAGTATTTTTTATCATGAGTTGCTTGATCGATTTCACATTTTCTCTGTGCGTAACTGCACAGTTTTACAGTGTGCTCTTACTATGCGCAACATTAAAAAAAATGTCTATGGCAAAAAAAAAAGACGTTCGAGATTAACCAACAATTTACCTGTAAGACTGGATACCTAAAATAGCTTTTTGCCCTGCATTCATGTAAGACAAAGACAAGAGGACCGAACAAACACTCAGTTACTGGCCCTTTTGTGGGCCATAGCAATTATCATGGAACAGTAGCAACCTGTTCATACTCTGTGTGGGATCATGTGACAGACGTTGGAATTTGACACCTCAGGGTTTAAAAACTCACATCTGTATATCGTACTTGATTTGGCATAATAGCTCCGGTTTTCAGCTACGCGAGGGAGGTCCTGCTCTGAGGAATTATTTGCTTGCCGAAAACTACCTGGAAGAGAGTCTAGCCACTATTTGAGAGACGCATATCTCTTACCGCGTCTTCTTCACTGTGGCAAGACCACTGGCGGACGGAATTAGGGCTACGCAAGTCAATCGAACCAGTTACCAAGTTTTTAAATAGAGAGTTCGCATGTCTTTTGACTGAGGCTTGGAGTGTAAAACTATGCCACTTCACTCTAGGGTAGAATCAAGACGAAACCTGCAAAGGAATATTGTGCCATCTCAGTTGGACTGTTTTCACTTATCAATTCCCTCATAACGGCTTTCTTACACCCACGTCCATGGTCGGAGAGGTCTTCCAAGTAAGAAAAGGTACCATCGATGTTAAATGTGCATGTCTGGAACTCTTATTTCAAACGTGATTTTGTTTCCGTATGCAGAGAAAAGTTTAATCAGTTGGTTTATAAAATTATCGCTCATCATTGAACTATTGCTATGGATGTGATAAAGTTAGTTTAATTTCAAAACGGTCTTTAAGCTGTAGCAGTCTATTATTATTATTATTATTATTATTATTATTATTTTTAATATTATTATTATTCTTAGTAGTGGTAGTAGTAGTAGTGTTCGATGATAATAATAATAGTAATATTAATAATAATAATAGTAATAATAATAATAATAATAATATGCTCTTTAAATTAAGGCACTTTTCAGTAAAAGTAATTAGTCTTTACACTTTTAGCTTAGATGTGAAAAGGAATACTTAGCTTTTATCGTAGACAATACTCATGGTGATTTCAAATCTGTAAAACAGGTTCAGTTATGATGTGCTTTCATTTTGACATGTTCGTTGAACTTTTCTATTTGGTAATAGCCTACTTCTTATTCAGAGGAGACAGTTTTTCATCTCGCTTTCAACTTGCTTGTTGGCTTTGCGCCACCTTGGAAATTATGCAATATGGTCGTCAGTGCCTGTCTATCATTTTCCATGAGCGGTAGATTTTAGGCAACGCACTATAGATCTCAATCAACAGAGAATTACAAACCGCACGCTCGTGTGCAGTCATCTGTGTTTCGCGCCAAACGATCGCCACTTGCTCCTGCACTTAAGTTGAACACCCAGTGTCCCGTCCATACAGCACTTGGTCAGTGTGGATAAATTGTCTTTGAGCATTCTCCCTGTGCGATAAAATGACCAAGAGATTCCCAAGGAGGGCGACAAAACACTTGTTACAAATGTATTACAAAGTAGGCTGTAATTACAAGATTGCGCAAAAATGGCACAGAATTGACCATAAATTGTGTTAAATAATACCGCACAACAATCTTGCTGAATGATGCTATTTGGTGACTAAGTAACTACAGCCGATAAAATCGAGATTTTTTTCTTGACTATTCAAGACTCAGAAATCCCTCTCTTTCAGCAATGTAAAATATGCAAATTCTTTCCCTACTCCACTCAAATATTATAAGGAACATCTGATCATGGAACAGATGTCTGTGCTATGAAGGAGGAGTTAAATCTGGATAGAGTTAGAGCACGTAGTCCAGAACCTGTTTCTCTCACTCTCTAAAAGAAATGTTGTCGTCCCTAATTTAGGTCAAGTCGCACAGTGAAGTCTTATATGAAATGATCAAAGTCTTAATCAGGGCCCGGACTGACGCATACAAATATTACTGTTGCAAGAGCACGTAGATGAACGCTCTGAAAGGTCATTTTTCATATGTTTCGGGCTTCGGGCACGGAGCCTGTCCAGGTGCGGACAGTGACTCGTTTATCTTCACCTACTTGAAGCTGGAACAAATCTCCGTCACACCATTAAAATCAACGCCCCGCTCCGCCCTTTCTTTTTCAAGTGTCCTTCTCGGGCATTTGATTGGAATGTGCTGAGACGGTTGAATAGACCCCCTTGCCTGCTACCATATGTGGCAGCGCGCATTTGATCCACATTATGGACAATTGTATCATTATTAGACTGCAAATCTGTCTGTCCAGATGACAAGCTTTTTGTAATGGTGTGGTCATTCACAGCTACTTTAAAAGACTGTACTGTGTGTGAACCCAGGTGGAGCAAAATGAATAGCTGTGGTGCTCTGTCCAAGTTGGTTAGCTGAGAAGATTAGCTAAACCATGTGTCATCTACTTGGCTTCTTATGATAGTGGTAAAAATAGCATGCAAATATGGATTGGAATACTTCTCACATAGTAAAACAAAGTCCTTGCTAAATCAATCCAGGAGGGCTATTGTTTGCACAGGCTTGTGTTTCAACCTCGTTAATTCATTGAGTCATTCATGGGTTTGACTGGCATCGGAACACTCACCTGATTTTCCTGGCTTTGGCATTGAAGTAATTGAAAGGTTAAACCAAATGCTCGCATTCTCATTGGCCTTTTCTGGAAGAAGTCTGGAAAGCTTTAGATCAGTTAACATAGAGACTTTGTTAGAGCCAAAGGCAAACCTTGAACACTTAGTCACAACCTTAACCTTTTGATTTGTCATCGCTGACGTGGCATTTCTGTGGTGTAATATTGACAAGTAAAGCAGGCCAATACACACAGACGTCTTTTAGATCAAACTATTCCGTGGGAGGCTTTGGTGGACATATTATATCAATGTACAGCGTAGTAGAACAATTTATGAATGTGGAAACACTGTTTAGTCTTCTAAGTTGATGACACTGTGCGTAATTTCCTTATTTAATGCCACCTTGGCAGTCGTATCTCTCACTGTATTAGTTTTTATGGCTTGTTTGACAGGGAGGGAGTGAGAGAACCTTCCCACTCATTTTAAAGGCTTATGATCAGGTCATTCTGCCCTGAGGAGTCATGAGCAAGGATCAAATCTGCACTCTGCCTGCTTCAGGTCTGGTGTGAAGTGACATTTATCTGACACAGTGTTGCTTTTAAGGTCTCTGGTCAATTTCTCTCTCAGTACGCAAGAGAACCTGTCACCCATTTACCCTACAGTTACTATTTAGCTTTCAGCACATGGGAGTCTGTCTGGCTGCCTGGTTTGTGATAATTACCAAAAAAAAAACCCCTTTCATTTTGTTATGTCTTTGCTGAAATGGACTTAAATATACTTAACTTATACTCTAATACAGGATGTTACATCTCATATTGGCATTTGAATCTGTTTGAACATGAACTGACAGTGGAAATTTAAGCAAAGAAGATAGGTGTTTCATAAATCTGAGAAGGTTCTTGTGTTGCTCTTCCAGATAGCAGAATGGTCTATTCATTTTTTGTAATGTCATTTAAACTGACCTTGCATCTTTCTCCATGTACATTAAATACCCATTTCTCAGGGCACGGGGGCACAGCGAAGGAACGAGAGAGAGAGAGAGAGAGAGAGCCGTTAGTCACTTGGTGGCAGTGTAATAGCGATATGTTTTATTACCAACGAGCCTAATGAGGGGCCTGGCTTTGACCTAATGAGAAACACCTTACAGTGCCCAGATAGGTCAGGTCAACAAAGAGTGCAATTTTTGAGAGTTGACACACAAAACCACAGCATCCAATCAAAATGCATGTTGAAAAATGGTGTTGTCAAAAGACAGTGTCTCCCAATTCATTCCTTTGGTACCCCTTATTGTGTGTGTGTGTGTGTGTGTGTGTGTGTGTGTGAAAAAAGGTTGAGAACCCTGCCTTTATAAGTAGGGTTGGTGTAAATCTTTGGCTAAAGGCCTTTTCTTGAAGTTTGGTGCAGCAAATTTATAATATACGAAAAGAAATTGACCTATAACAATGATATTGTTGATACAGAAATGAGGAATTTTAACAACAGTACAACTTTTCAAAAAAGAAAAATGATACATACATTACATAAAGTGATGCATTTATAAATGCACTTTCATAATATGGAACGTGAAATCCAGTGAAAAGTAAAAATGAGGCAGGAGGCTGCGTAATACTGAGCAGTAGTCGGCCGTACGTATCATGTTACGGTGCGTTGCAGTTCATTGAGTTCTTGAGCGGGAACATGTGGCCGGTGTAACTTCATTAATGGCGGTTCCACAGAAATCGTTTTGGTCAGGGAAGATTTTGTAATTTTTTTTTGTTCAGAATTCTCATTTGTTATGTGCCGGTGGCCATGACGGGGAGGGGTCGAGGGTGCAGTTCAGTCACTGTGAATGCAGTTTGGTCTCAGAATTACAAACACAACACTGGGGAATGCGTTTTTAATGGCATCAGTATAAACAGACCTAACCTCTCCCAGAATGTATGAGTAACACACATCTCCACCAATTCAAACCCTCTTCTAGTCTTTTTTTTTTTAATATGATTACAACTGTTCCCAGATCAGAATTAAGGAGCAGGAGACGAGCTTCTCACACCTTTGATATGATAGTCTGGTAGGATCATCCAATTCACTCCACATGCTTTCCTGTTATATGGTAAAAGGTTGTTGACTGATGCCTACATGTTGTCCAGCAGTGGAGAATTACTGGCTTCATTAATCTTCGTACGCTGACTGGATGACAATGACTATGAGAGTCTAAGGTAACAGAAGATGCCTTTGGTGATTTGAAAAAAAAAAAAAAGAAAGAAAAAGAAAGAGAAAAATCTTGCTTCATGCTACAGCGCTTTTCGGAAACCCACTCAGGGTTTGTTTGTGTTAGCGGAGGTCTGAGAAGCTGAGAGTGTGTATTCTGGAGGAGTGTGGACGTTCTGTGACTTGTCCATTCAGAGAGACTAGACTACAGCTGGATGTCTGCTCCTTACCAGTTGCGCTCTTACAGACATTTCATGCTGTGAAACGCAAACAGACATCTCCTCATTCGGGGGAAAAAAAAAAAAGCCAAATCAAGGGGCTCAAAATTGGGAAACGTTGAATTTTTTGGGTCTACATCAGAGCTCAAAGGACATAAAAAGCATACACATCACTAAACATCCCTTTTTTCTATGACCGTCTATTATCTGGCTCTGTAGTTTTGGTGATGGAGGAGCGACTTAATGAAAATGAAGTTAAAGTTCAGTTTTCTTTCCCTCTTTCTAAGGAGCATGGACGTAATTGGGTGTTTATGTGGGCTCCCGGGGTTCAGATGACACTGCAGTAATGAAAGCCATCTGTTGGTAAATAAACAGAGCGTGCACTGAGAACAGTTGCATGCAGCGTCCACACGCAGATCAGACAGCGTCTGACACATAGTTTTGTCTGAATAAACGCAAGGAGTTTGGATCTGCTTTTGATCCTGGATTAGATTCTAACATGGGGAGAAACAATAACATGTGCTTAGTTTCCAAGTAATAATGACAGATGGTAGTTGTGATCATTTTGAAGAAGAGACTGATACACTTCTTGAGGGAACTTACAGTTTTGTAGTTCTGCAGCACATAGCTCCATTCACTGAAGTTTTGGATTTGCTTAAGAATTCTGTATATGCCAAACTGTCTCATTAAATATTCATATCATAAAGTCGTGAGAGTCTGCTATTTCACTTTCACTATTTTCACAAGAAAATCTGAATATCTGAAGTTCTTTATGTACTTTATGTAAATTTGTTTAAAGCTGTTTATAATGCATAACCTTACACTGCACTGAAAATGAGATTAGATAACATATAATCTCTATTGATATAGGCTTTACTCAGGTTGCATAAGACTAGGTGGAGGCAGTTGTAATTTTGATTTATTTATTTTATATTATGTCAACACGTGACCATCTGTGAGACAGTAAATTCACAGTAGACGGGGGTAAGCAGAAAGCAGAGAAAGCAACAACATTCATAAAGACACAAACACAGGCTGAACTTTGTCTGTACATTCTTTCCTTGTATAATATATATTCAAAGCAATCCATAGTCATATTTTTATAGTTACACTGTGTTCTTACCCATGTTTCAAACAATTAATACAAGAGTTCAAAGTGCAGGATGTCGCAGGAAGAAGGCAGGGCAGAAAAACCTCCTCTTAATCTCCATCCCTACACTCACTATGACTGAACCTTCTTTCCCTCCTTAATCTTATTGTCCCATATTTATTTACTTTATACTCGAGGAGCACTGTTTGCGATGCAGCTCCACAAAAATAGACTTGAAGTGTGTTTTTGTAAAGCATTTGTCATAGAAGGACCAGAGATACGAGTGTGTGTAAATGGTATGAACACGCTGAAGAGCAGTTTACATTCTCCTCTGTAGTTCCGCCCCATTGTTCCGCTGACAGCTTGATTGACAGAGCTTCATTATGTGGTGTGTGCTGCAGCTTTATAAGTGTACCTCAAGCAAAACCAAACAACTCAGTCTTCAGTCTGAATTAGTGAAAGGCATCATAATTAGTGAAAGGCATTACCTCTCTAGATGTTGTTTTCCAGTTTACTGCTCTTTCTGCAAATGAAGACAGAATATTAATTAGAGGATCCCTTGCTTTATTCATTTATTTATTTGTACTTTTGAAGTTTGATGGACAGGTGACAGAAGCCAAGCTTCTTTTCTAGCTCGGTCAGTAGAACCATACTATTCAGGATCCTGTCTGGACGAGAGAGCGCTCTGACACATGCCCTTACACTGCAGCTATCAAGGATTGTACCGCTAATTGCCTGCAGGGAAAACAATGTCAGCCCTCTCTTGTAAACTGAGCCCTTGCTTAATTACTCACCTATCAAGAGTGAACCGCTTATCATTATTTAACACACACTTTGATGAGCCGATATAATAGAACTAGCATTGGTCGTTAAGAGCTGCAAGGCGATTTGACACACAAGAAGAACAAGACCGTAAGATACCGCCAGTAGGTACTTTCACAAAACAAACACGCATCCAATGAAGGTATCAGGGCTGAGATTGTGAAATGTGTGTTTGTGAAACTGGCAGTGTGTGCTACCCGCATCTTACTTTCTATACCAACTTATTTGCGATAAGAAAAAAAAAAAAAAAAGCTTACATGGTGGAAATGCATGTCACATGATCTAATCTAAGAGCAAATAGTTATGGCTATGTAAGATATGCAAACGCTGTTGGATAAATCAGCTCATGCTTGAGTGTTCTTGGCTTGAAGTCAAATTTCTCATTGTTTGTACACATTTGATTTTCCTGCAGTTGTAAAAGAGTAAACAGTTATGCAGGCTGCAACGAAACAGCACAAATACAAGTCTGGGATGAGCCACTGGAATCTTTCAAGAGGAATTTATTTGACTCAAATGTAACTAAAATGAATAAGATATTTTCTTTTTCTTTTGTTTTATTTGACGCTCCTATATATAGATGCTGCAATAGATTTGTCAATATCTTCCATTAATTCTCTTGTTTAAATTTTTTTTGGATGATGGGACTTTATGAGATACAATCTTTCCTTCTCAGCCAGACCAAGAGACTGAATTGCCTTCCATATAAAGATGCAGATGAAAAGACCATCCACACAAAGGATATGTAGACATTAGAGGCTTTATGTTTAGATAAATCTGTTTTTATTGCGGGGGAATTACATTCTATCCTGTGGTTGTAAAAAAAGGCTCCTTTGGGGTCAAATATGGATCTCTTCCTGCATGAATGAACATGTGTGTTGCATCACACTTTGTTTGTCTAGTTTGTCCTCCCATTTCAAATTTATAGGGGTTTATTGTAGGTCAAAACTTTACAGTTTAAATTCTTACCTATGGAAGGGCCTTGCGATACATGTCCAGCGTTTAAGAGTACGGTAAAGCTGAGACGAAGCTTTCGTTTCAGCTGGAGGAATCCGGACGGATGCCTCGGGTCGGCGCTCCCTGTCCCCCCTCTAATGAAATGCCATCTGAGCTCCCCGGCTACAGCACAATGAGCCGGTTGATAACGCAATGAGAACAGAGGTCTACCTGGAAACACTTAACTCAAGACCCATAGCTTCATTACTTTTAAAACTGTACAGGGGTCAGTAGAGCTTGGTGACCTTTGTTATGATCACCGTTATGTCTTTGTGTGGATGTGTGTGTGTGTGTGTGTGTGTGGGTGGGGGTATTGTGTTTTGTTGTGTTGTGAATTTGTGAGAGGAGTAGAGGGTAACGTGTCTGGTAACTGTTCCCCTGTGTGTTTCAATAGTTAAATGATATACATTCATCTAAATATACATCTAGCTATGTGCACACAAACACATACATTTATACATACATACATATCCGACTGAGAAAGAACACATTTGATAGTTAAGGAGAAATAAAGCATAAAGGACCATTCTTGCTGGTAAAAAGCCTTATGATGCCTTTCATTATGTCTTAAACATGCATGCTTCAAGTCATATGTTTTTAATAACTTTGCCATTTAATGTTATTGTAGCTCTATTCATTCATTATTACGTATTACCATCCATTTCATCCTGTTCATCTATTTTTACACATTAACACTCTTTAGCTCTACATCTCAAACCCTAAGTCCCATATTACAGTTGTTTTCTGTTGTTTTCATCTCCATTCGTAGTAGTAAGTGGTTGTAATAACCATATGCGTGTCCCAATTTCAACGATTAAAACAGGGTATTGATCACGCGCATGCCTTTTTGCAGCCGCCGCTTGTTTTGTAATGTGATACGAGGCCTCTCTCCTAACCTTTGCACTACTCCTTTTGAGCGCAAGCCAAACTGTTGGAGGTAGTGTGTCAGGATTCTGATTACTCTCTTGGCAAGGGTCAGGATATTTATAGCAACTCAAGGCAGTATAAGAGATATTTAAAGCTTGAGATACAAATCATTATCTCACAGTTGATTCATATTGCTATTTATAACTTAATCATCTTAGGTCCAGACAATTAATTGTTTTACTGTTTTCGCCTTTCAAGCTCACGTATATTGTATTTATTTTTATTCTTAGTCAAGCCTCCCCTTCTTTAATGACACTGTAAAACAATAATTTCAAATATAACATGAGTTCACTGAAGAGCGTTTTACACGTAGAGAGATTAAAGATTAAACTGTTCCTAAAGGAAATTCTCTTGAAAGAAGACAGAGGCTGTAGTTAATCAGAACGAAGCAGAACTGTGCCCTTAAAACCTTCAAACTGGGCTCCAGCAACATGTCATCTCTAGCAAGGCACTCCTTTCGTTTCTGTCTGTGGGAATCTTCCTCCCTGCCTCACAGAGAACACACACATCGCTCGTTTGAAAATCACAAGAGTGAATCGCCAAACCTTTCAGCCTCTGGGAGACTTTGACGTTTTTGGAGGGGAAACAGGATGCAATTTTATCGGTCCTGGAAAAAAAAAAGAAAAAAAGTAAAAGCTCAATCAGTTTTAATTTGGTTTTACAGGCCCTGCTGTGCCTGCGAAGATTCATCTCAAATGCACCATCAATCAGAGATTAAGCACACAAATCGGTTTTCAAAAGCCATCGTATCCCGCACAAACATGACGGGGCAGTATACAGTAAACACACAGGTGATGTTGTTCCTGGAAGTGCAGGGTGTGACTTTTGAATGGTTTTGAACTCTTACACCTATACCATTCCTTGGCTGTACCTATTATCTGCCCCGCTCTTTTTCCCTAACCTCACAGTACTTATTAGACATGGTTTAGACATGGGGAATTTCCAAAGTAAACAATCAAGGTACAGAAGTGAAATCGAAGTTGACCTGAAGTTGTCGGTTGTCAGGTTCTGTCTGTTTTTGCATAATGTACGCTGGCGGGTATTTATCTGTTTTTAAACATATGGGTAGAAATAAAACAAGAAAGAGCACTTTTGAAAGATGGCGGTAGCTCAGTTACAGAATGATGTCTAAACATGTTGGGACTCTCTATATAATTTTTTTTATATATATATATATGTTATCCAGTTTTCTCATATGTACCATGGTTTTCTCCAAACTTCTCCAAAATACTCTAAAAATGGTATTGTCTTGGGGAATATCTTATGATCTATTTTGAAAAAAAAAAATAGGTATTTCTGTACTATAAACCTTCCAAACTATT
>NC_044508.1:10401797-10409297 GCF_902362185.1 Chanos chanos | reverse complement strand
AAGTGTCACCCAGGCCCCCTCGTTCACTAATGTGTAGCTTTAAGCTTTAAATGTAACTGTAGTGGATTGTGATCGTCTCTCCACACCTGTGGCTCTTAATCCTGCTCACAGTGGCTATGCTCGGGGACACACGGGTCCCGTGTGGCAGGTGAAGTGGATAAGCCAAGACAGGGACTCGCTGGGAGAAAGGAAAGGAGAGGCGCTCATTTCTGTGTCCTCAGACGGAAGGATCAGCAAGTGGTTTCTGCGGCAAGGCCTTGACTGTATTGGTAACTGAAACACGATGACGCGAAACGATCTGGCTGTGACAAGTATGACAAGTCTTCTTGTCATGTACTGACCCTGCTGTGGTCTTGTAAATGTGTGGTTTTTGGTGTCAAAATATTCTTCAAATCAAAGACAGTTTGTTAGTGGAATTCCAATATATTACGTTACATGTGTAAGTTAAAGCGTTGAGTGACACAAATGTTCTGCAGTGGTCAGTTGTTCTCCTGAAACCTTCCGGTGTGGTCATCCAGGGGTTCTTCTTTAGATTAGTGTTGTATGTGTTTTACTCAGATCTGATGAAGCTGAAGAGGACAAAGAACGAGAAGAAGAGAAACCTGCCTGTGGAGAGTAAGGAGAAAAGTGAGCCTAAAATATCTCGTCTGGCTCCAGGACTGTGTTTTGATTTCTACCCCAAAGTAAGTGGCACACGCACACACGCACACAGACATGCACAAATCTACTTTTCAAATATGTTTGATTTAATAGTTCTTGAAAATGGCTGATAGTTTTGTTTTGGTGTTCTGTTAGGATTCAAACTTTTATCTGGTTGGGACAGAGGAAGGATACATCCATAAGTGCCCTTATTCTTATAATGAACAGTTTCTGGAAACCTACACAGGCCATGGAGTAAGTTATATTCTCCCCATAACAGTAAGAAGTGGACACATTTACACATGTGTTTTGTGTTTAAACATGTGGTCTAGAACAGTGTTTCTCAATCCTGCTCCCGGCGGACCCCTGCTCTGCATATCCTCTATCTACCCTTGCTCCGAACACACCTGATTAGCGTGATTAACATGCTCCTGATTAAATCAGGTGTGCTCCTCCAATCAGAAGTGCCACTGATGAGTTCAGTGAGGTAGATAGAGCAGGGAGAGATGGAAAACGTGCAGAGCAGGGGACCCCCAGGAGCAGGATTGAGAAACACTGGTCTAGAATGTCAAAGGGCCAGTTCCCTGACCTTTTCTGTCAAAGGGATTAAATTCATGAAGCATTTGACATTTTCTGCCATGTTCTGTAAGCATGAAGCTTACCCATATGCCTCTTGTCGTTAGGGTCCCGTCTATAAAATCGTGTGGTCACCCTTCTGCCCAGATGTGTTCCTCAGCTGTTCCTCAGATTGGACGATCCAGCTGTGGCGCCAAGACATGCTGACACCCGTTCTTGGCTTCACGTCCGTTCAGCGGGCGGTTTATGACATCCAGTGGTCGCCAAAATGGGCCACCGTCTTTGGGGTGGTCAATGAAGACAGAGTGGAGATCTGGGACCTGGAAGCTAGCATGTGAGAGTTCTTTCTTTCTTTCTTTCTTTCTTTCTTTCTTTCTTTCTTTCTTTCTTTCTTTCTTTCTCTTTCTTTCTTTCTTTCTTTCTTTCTCTTTCTTTCTTTCTTTCTTTCTTTCTTTCCTTCTTTCTCTTTCTTTCTTTCTTTCTTTCTTTCTTTCTGTCTATCTGTCTGTCTGTTTGTCTCTTTTAACATGTAAAAATAAAACATTTGCTTTGCGAATGGTTGGGCAAAAGTCAACTTGTATCTTTCTGTACTATGTATTAATCTAATGGTGGTACTTGTAACTGTTTGTTTTTGCTTGTTGTCTGCACTTCTTTGGGTAAAAATGATTTTTCTTGATCAGATTTCTTGTAAAGATTTTCACTGGGGTCACCTCTGCATTTTGTAATGACAACATTGATATGTGTTTGTTTGTTTGTTGTTTTGCTCATGCTTTTTCCCAGTCTTGACCCAACCATAGTGAGCGTAGCCCGCCCCGGGGTGAAGCTGACCTCTCTGCTCTTTGCCACGGAGACAGACTGTATCCTGGTGGGGGATAGTGAAGGCAACGTGAGCATCTACAAGCTCAAACACCTCACTGTGAGAGAGGGCACCCAGGTCAGTTGTGTTCATTTATGGTCTCCCTGTATTTTCCGTTCAGGCAGTTTTTCATTTAGCCCATTACTATCACCCCTGCTGTGGCACTGAAGATAAGTCTGTGAGGCAAATCTAGTGTGTAAAAACAAAAAGAGCTGTAAAGAATGGATCGAGACACCTAGATCATGTCTATATCAAATATGAAGGTTCCACCTTCACAGTAAGAAGCTGTACTGTAAGAGCACCAGGGCTATGATGTGTAAATAGTAATTCTCAATGTAATATGCGCATGTATAGGTAAAATTTAACACTCTTTGGCGTGTGTCCAATAGTTTCCACATCCCTGTCCCTAAAACATCTTTTTATCTCCAGCGGGTTTGTTATTTGTAATGTTTTTTATTTGAGCTATACATTTAAATACATTTCGTGATTTTCGGAGTGTCAGAGGTGTTTGGGGTTGTATGTTTAATCAGGTGTCATGCATCTGAGTTAACGGCATACTACAGTCACAGTGTTGCAGTAGCATAAGACTATACAGTGTAATTCCTTCAGAATGACTGCGCTATATGGAAGATGATATACCTGAATAGTTTCTCAAAGTCTAGTAGCTTTCCTCTGACCACTAAGCATTAAGTGACTGTTGGTGATATTGGTGACATTTTGACGTAATTTTAATTTTGTACCTGTCTGATTCTGTTTCTGGACTGCACTACACTACACCAATGCCGTTTACAGTTTGGATTGGCTATATTCAACACTTTGATACAAACTGTATGTAACTGGTTGAAAACATAAATAAAATCTTCAAAAAATAATAGGCTAAAATATCTTTTTTTGTAGGGACAAACTTATAACCTCAGAACTTCCCCTCATGGCACTGTAATAAGCATTGTAAAATCTGTTACAGTCAGAGTACCAGATTCTTACTGGATCTCAGTCCACACATGTCAATGATTGATATTTCCCAGGTGAAATAATGGTTCTCCTTATTTTTCTCTCACATTTATACACTAAAACTACTCACCATGACTCACCACAGGACTGAACACTTGTATTGCTCATCAAAATGGTAAATGCTTAGCATTTCCAGTCCATGTGCATGTTTGCACAGTTAATGCAGTTACAGGGAAACCTTTCCATCGCTGCTCAGCTCAAAGTGAAGAGCACGCACTCATTCATCTCACTTATCTCTTCAGTAAAGCCAGAGAATGAGTCTGTCCTCTCCTCTCTACATAGGCCGACGTCCTAGAAGACATCATACGGTACACGCTGGACAGCCAATGACAAAGATGATTTGAACCTGCCGACCCATTCTGTTTTTGCCCTGAAGTCTGATTTGTCTGCGCGCCAAACCGTCCCGCCTGACCTGCTCCACTCTGTTGTCACGGCGATGGTAATCTCCTCTAGCTGTCAGACTGACTCCAACCCAGAATAGCAATGAGATTACAGCAGCCTGTCTGTGTCTACTCGTACCTTCATTTGTCTTTATTTTATATCGAGTATAAATCTTGGGCAAATGATTTACCTCTTGACTTTATAGAACTCCTGTGCTTTACTGTGACAGCTCTTTTTTTGAGAAGTTTTACATAGTATAAGTTGATAAGTCAGTGAAAAGCTAACCATAAATCCTTGAAAACAAAATGTATGTGGATTAAACAAAATAAAGGGTCAGTGTCATCTTTTGATGTGTCCCAAAATTCCATTCAGATTTTAGAAAAAGGGCAAAGGATGATTTACCAGAGTATAGGCAATTCCTTGGATAAAACTTACAGCCATTGATCGCAGTTCATGTTTCACGTGTTTTTTGCCCGTTAAGTCATGAATTGTTACATTTTGGGTGGTTGTACAAGCAAATTGTCACATTATCCTAAATACCGATTCTGTGACCCTCTAAGGCTCACAACATACAGTTTTTGTTCACTGATTTGTAGAGGCGTTTATTCAATTCTTTGGTCATTTTTGAGGCCTTTTTCAGCTATTCTGTTAAGTGTCTGTCTATCACCAAGCTTTGACTTGACTTTATCACTGTTCCTCTTGCCTGAGGCATTTCATTAATTTGCTGTATGCCAATTTGTTGTGGTTTTCAACACTGTTCCTCTTGACACATTTGGTAATCTTGTGGTTTCTCTGACTCATGCACTTGGAACTTTGGCACTAACTCCTTGACCTTCTCCGGATCTATAAAATATCTTACGTTACTCTATAAACTTGCAGTTAAGTTGTTGATGTCTTTTGTATGTGTGGAGCAGAAACATACTGGTAGTTATTGAAATTAATATGAGATACAGTATGTGTAAACTCTGTTAAACGTGATTTTAATTGCTTCATGTTTCGAGTTGCTTTTATGAGATATTTAGGTTTATTTATCTTTGCTCAGTTGGCCTATGGTTGTAGAAGGAGAATCTCTGATGTTCAGACCATAAGCCTCTGATGTTTATGATATCATGGTACAGAACAGGTAATGGAGAGTTTATGGGTCTTTAATTCATCAGATCTTCTCCACAGATTACGGCCATAAACTTCACCAGCAACACATCTGCTCTGCACACCTCTGTAAATGACAGTCATTAGAGGAGCTGTCTATTCTATGACTACTGAGTGAAGATACTATTCATAGTTCTTTAGTGGAAATCAAACAGTTTAACAGCGCAGACTTGAGTAATGGGCTCTCAACTGGCAAGATACTCAGCTTTTAAAGATAGAGAGCTTTCTTATGATGGCAGGAAATAGGACGTAGACATTGGAGACTATGTACATTGTGGTATCCCCCCCCCATCAACACACACACGCATGTGCGCGCGCACACACACACACACACACACACACACACACACACACACACACTAATTGTTCTGTTTTAGTAATATTGGCTTTAAACAGTATAATCATTTTTGTTGTAGTATTTGTGTGCATCACTTCAGAAAGCGCTTTCACACAAACCACTATCATAAATATCAGTTTCGACATTCCTCAGTAGACGTTTTCAGCATTATTAGCATGAAAAAATATCAGTGTTGTTACACTATCAAACTTTTCTGTATGAGTATTTTGTAACATGTTACACAACAGTGTGCTAAATTCGACACAGTAGTTTATAAAACTTAAATTTATTGAAAATCGACTAATAACTTTTCTTATTATTAAATTGTTAGGTCCTCATAAAGCACCAGGTTTGTGTCTGTGTCTTGGGTGTCTTTGTTTCCTAGATTCACCACACCACCACTTGGTGGAAGTCATTGTCTCTTATGGACTCAAAGGAAAAATCAAGTGAAAAGCGCTTGTCCTCAAATGTGTTGCCTTGTGTAATGATATAACACATATTTGTGGGAGGAAAAAAATGTTGGCTTGCTTCAAGCCTGAGAGGGGAAGTACAAACTAGCCACATTCAATAAGAATGAGATGGGGCAACTGTTGGTTGAGGGAAGATCTTCAAAGATCAAATGAAATTAGACATTCCACAACAGGGTGAAAAAAAGGAGAGACTGACCAGAATTTTTTATAAAAAGTTTTAATAAACTCAATTTGTTAATTAAGTTTGTTAAATTGCTTAATTTAAATTTGTTGGGTTAAGTTTAGGTTAAGTAGTGAAATTGTTACATTAACAAAAATGTATCAAGGAAGCTCATTGAAATGTTACTGTCTTGTGAACCCTAGGATATAGAATAATTCTAAAAATTCAGTGAAACTACTTGCCTCAAAAGTACCAAAACTCACATTTTTCGGTTGAGAATCTTAATGAATCAAATCTTATGAATTCAGCTAAAGGGCAATATCAGATATATTCCTTTTTCCAAAATGAAGTCACTCTTCTCAAATGTCATTCTGATGCTGATTGTGAGGTGACATCATCCCAAGCTATAAAATGCGTGGGTCTCCCTCAAACATTACCATTGTAACAAGTCTTATCTAGAGTCTCAGGGGACATGCACAATTGACACTAAATGCATAATGGATCTGATTAGGATGGTTTTGACCATTTGCACTTTTCGTTTGTAGACCAACTGGGTTGTATGTTTTGCTTAGGGGGAGATGTCCTGGTCCACATGTGAGTTGATTAGCATTGCATTAGAGAGAAAGACACTATCATCAAACCATTAAACTGTAGAGGTTAAAAGATGAAACCTTACTCTTCAAGGATGTAATTTGATTCGAGATGAGGGGCTATAAAGCACCTATTACCTGTCGGGAATCCCTGTTGTTCAACACACAAATGACATCGTTAGCAATGAGCGGAAATGTAAAGTCGTTTGACTGTAAGAGCCTACAGCGGTGAGTGCGTGGGTGGAGGCGCAGGGAGGCCAGAGAGGAGGAGGAGGAGGAGGAGGTGGTACTGGCCTGGAAGGAGAAGGTAGTCCCTCTAACACTATATAAGGAGCCTAACCTCAAAGGAGACCAGATTACTCTTCCTTGCTGGACAGCCACTTGAAAGTGTAAAAACGTAAAACAGAAGAAACGTAGAGAGAGAGAGAAATCATATAGAAAGAGAGAACAAGAGTAAGACTTACCTGAGAGATTGCTCACGTGTTGAAGGCAAGTTTTGAAAGCAACCATGAGGGCATTGAGGTCTGCACTACCGGTACTTTCTGTGGTGGTGTTGTGTCTTCTGTGTGAGGTTTCGTGGGCACAGGCGGAGGGCAAAGCGGTAAAACTGTGCGGCCGTGAGTTTATCCGTGCTGTGGTCTACACCTGTGGGGGTTCAAGATGGAGGAGGCTCCTTAACCAACAAGAAATTGAGGGTGAGTTCCACCTTGACAATCTTTTCCTCACTCTATTTTTCAGAAAATTAAGAAACAGAGCAAAGAAAAATAAATAAATAACCCTCTCAGACTTACCCTCAGATGTTTTTTTTCAAGCTTTTTCTTTTTCTCTTCAGTTTAACCTGTTTTAGACAATCATTGGCTTCAATTTTTGAGTGATCCAAACTTTTTGAGGGGTTCCATAATAAAAGCTGCTTTAATCGTGTTGCTTTTTGTATTTCATGTTTATTGTATTCCCATCTGTCTAGCTTGTTAAACACTACCAGAATTTTTACTCTGGCATAACTCAGTCAAGCATGGCTAGAACAATGCAGATACGGCTGCTCTCCTGCATGAAAACTAAGAATTAGATCAAACTAAATTACATTGTGTAATTAGTATCCTCTTCAGTTCTTGTTTGAGAAGCATCTGACAGTTAAACTGTTTTCCGTTATGAGGAGGCCTCACTGCTCCAATCTAACAGTCATATCCAGGTTAAGATAGCAAGATATAATGATGTAGTAAATAAAATAAACTATGATGTTTTTGACTGTGCATCACTGATGAATCTCTCTGTAAGTCTTTCAAACATGTGCTGCAGATTGAGCGTACATAACATATATTTACCTGCCAACA
>NC_044508.1:10371797-10396797 GCF_902362185.1 Chanos chanos | reverse complement strand
TGCTGCTGGAGGAAGAACAGCTTGCAGTTTGCTGACACCTCCATCCACAGGTACAAGGAACTGGACATTGTTGAGAGCCACAGGTGTTGTCATGGCAGCTCCGTTGTATTTGTAGTCTATCCGCAGGTCTGTACTGGTGGGCTCACATTTCCAGCTCACTGCCAGGTTGAGGGGACTTGACTGAACGCCGTGTGCAGACACCTGCTCCACAACACAAGTAGACATAGATGGGTGATAAAAGATGTCATGCCAATGGTATAGAAAGAATTCTGGTTAATGGTTCACTGTGAATATTAGACTTAATACTAATATAAAAAAATATGCGACAAAGAACATTTCAATCAAATAGCGAACTATATTATTTTATCTGCACCTTAACACCTATCCAGCCATTTAGCATTTCATGAATATCATGAGGCACTTATCACCCATCCATCCATCCATCCATCCATCCATCCATCCATCCATCCCTCCACCCATCCATCCCTCCAACCATCCATCCATCCATCCATCCACCCCTCCACCCATCCATACAACTATCCACCCAACCATCCATCCAATTAACAAAGGATTTAAACGGTCGACCTTGCTCAGCTGTACTCAGTGCAGGTCAGTGCTGGTTCTTACCTGATATTTCAGCATGTCTACATTGTAATAAGTGGCTTGAGGCTTCTGCTCAGCGACCTTCTTTAAGTGGGTCATCAGATTTGGCATATTCACCCAAAACTCCTTAGAACTGGGGTTGGGTTGTGTGGTGTTACTAAAGCAAAACATCACAAAACAGAATACCACAAAATGACATGTCTAATTAAGTATGTAACAAGTTCTCTCTGAACATGCAAGAGTAATGCATATGTCATACATGTACTAACTGAGCATCTCTAGGTTAAGGAGACTGAACAAACTTTTGTAGCCCACTACCCAGGATACACTATTCACACAACCTGCTCCTCATACCTGTAGAGTGGTATTGTGAGATCCTGAGGTTTTACAACTGTACTTTAGTACTACTTGTGTGATATTAGCACAATTAAATTCCATGTGGTTCTATTCATATGGAAGTCAGCTATCATAACAAGTGAAATACATGAAATACATCAAACCCCCACCAAATTGTTTTAAAGTCAGAATATGATGATGACAAGATGAAAAAATATTCAATATTCCTCTAGAAAATAATGACAGCATTATATGAGTGAGTGTTAGCAAACTGTTTGCTCCTGTGATGAGAGATTCTGGGGTAAGAGGATAGATACACTCATGTGGTACTTGAAAACAAACCGTGGTTTAAGATTTAATAAAAGTGAGATGTTCGTTAGATATGCTGTACCATTTTGAGTGGGATATTCCTTTCAAGTGGTTAAATGTCCAGAATAAAACAATTGTGTAACATGGATTGCCACTGAAATTAGACATAGGTGTCGATGTCGAAGTGAAATATTTGGATGGTTTCTGTGTGCCATTTAACATTACGCTGTGATACCAGTTGGCAGTGTATGCTCTTGTTCCTCATATCGCTCAGGGAAGTTGAGGTCACTTAGTTGTGTAATGAGGATGGTGTTAGGGAGTGTTATTTACCAACACAGTAGTTGTGGGTTAGGGAGGACGTGCTCCAGGCGACTGTAGTTGGTTACGCTGAAAGTTAGCACGGCTGGTGAGGGGTTATTGGCAAAATGCCGCGTTATTCCGGCCGGAAACGACAGCACCATCTCCCCTGTGATCTTCACCACACACCTTAGGAACGAACACATGGGACAGTCATATTTTTTTTCTGCGTGTTTTCATATTCGGGGCATATGAATCATAGTTAATCCTAAACATCGGTTATAAGCACTTGACCGTACAAGAAAATAACTACGTAAGTACTGTGTGGACTTAATGCGTACCTGTAATAAATGGTTCATCTAAATTTAAAGGGTGTTCAAATGTGAATTAGTGTTTTAATTCTGTACATATCCAAGTATTGAGCCTCTTATTGTTCATTTAGACTAGAGAGACTCTGAGAAGTATATCCAGCATACTTGACCTAAGTGAAACACTGAACGCAGTGATTAATGCTTGGTAACCACAATCGGCCCTTTGTGTCACTTATCACCACAGAGACAAGAGCAGGGCAAAATTCCATCATGCTTTCTACAGCTTTAACAGCACTGTAAAAGCACACGACTACCGCCTGAACATTTTTCGTGTTCAGCTATGCGTGATGTCATCTTGTAATGTTCCAGATATGGGTCATCACACATTTTAAAACAAAGAGCTAATTAAGATCGCTTTTTAAGCTTTTTTCTTTGCTAATTAGGAGGAAGTGCTGTAGGTCTTACCAAAATTAAGGCCACATACTATTTACTGATACAAAGTATGTGTAATCAGGAGGGTTTTTTTTCTTGTTTTTGATGGACGTACTTATTTGGGTCAGTTCCTTTGAAATAGGCATTGACTGTTTCAGTAAAGGCGGCAGCCACAGGCAATGTGTCCTGAGCTCCCATAGTGAGGGGACTGGGGCCACGGGAGCATCCTGAAACACACGCACGCACACACACACACACGCACGCACGCACACACACATGCATGCACACACACGCACACACACACATGCACGCACACACACATACACATACACACACACACACACACACACACACACACACACACACACACACGCACACACACACACACACACACACACATGCACACACACACACACACACACCACACACACACACACACACACACAAACAGAAGCACACATACACACACACACACACAAAATCTTATTACACAAGGTATGACAGAGAGCGAGAGAGAGAGAGAGAGAAGAAAAAGAAAAAGAGAGGCTGTAGAGACAGAGACAGCAAGAGCAGTGATGCATAGAATGACGGACAGAACTACAGATGAAGAGTAAAACAGAGATAAAAACACAGTCCGCAGTCTGACAAAAATCCCAGGGCTTACTTGACACTGTTGTCAGTTTCACCTAAAACAACAAACACCTCCACGTCAACATCTCAGCCACAGAAACACTCCTTCTGACAAGCCTTACAACTGACTACAGAGTGTGGTTTTAAATTCAAGTGATCTGGCGTGAGTATCAGTCCCTCACTTGATGTTGCAGATTTAACTGAATGAAAACGCTGTAGGGCTGTTTAAATCTGGACCCAAAAATCACTCTGTTTCTCCCAGTGTCGTGTGTATGGGCCTCCAGCACACTGTGTGCATATGACAGAGTAAAGAAAATATAATGTGATTTCACAATAGTAAGTGAAAGATCTATGTAAGATCTGTATATCTAAACAACATTTTCTTTGACACTCGCTGCAGTTGGAATGAAGATGGTCAGATGTTTTAGTCCTGTCACACAAATTGAAACTGAGTCATATTTTAGAAGCGCTTTTAAAATCTTCATGTTAAACTTATGAATCTTGCAAATGCACCTTTCATTCTATGTGCAGCTCTCATGCTGACATATATCTGAGTTTAAGTGTATCGGTGTGAAATGAAGTGAGTGGCATCCAAAACCAGATCAGAAGACAGAAGTAAACAGGAAATGAAAGAGATGACAAAGAAGACACAGCCAGTGACTTCAAAAACACATGCCACTAATGTTGAATTACAGACACAATCAAAAGACTACAGAGCTGGCCCAAATGAACACATGACCAAAAACAAAACAAAACAAAACAAAACAAAGATTAGCGAGTGAAATGAACAATGACGGTTTGTAAAGGGAACGAGAGATACCCAACATGTGGAGAATGAAAGCGTGTACAAAATGAAAGTGGAGTGAAATGAAAGAGAGCGAGAAAAGAGAAGTGATGTAGTTGCTGCAGGTGTTCAGGATAAAGCGGAGGGGGGGTGGGGGGGGCGGTTTTCAGAGAGGACTAGGATGGGTAAGGGAATGAGCTGAAAGTAGGAGGAGTAAGAGATGAGACTGAAATGCGTGCTACCTCCTCAACTTACCTTCGAATGTTAAATAAAATTTTCCTCGGTCAAACCACACGAGGGATGGCTGGTCATTTTCTGTGGTGGAGTTGAGGTTTAGGGTTGAGGAGGGGTTTTGCAGGTGGGGCAGGGTGGTGATGGGGAGAAGGGGGTGGGGGGGGGGGTCAAAGGGGAGAGAGAAGGACAGTAGCGTGAGTCACACATAGGTCTATCATACCTCACTGTGGGGGAGTAGGGTTGTGGGTCAAAGGACAAGCCACACTTTACTTCAGATGGGGAAAAACGTTTTCTCATAAAGCCTTCATACGCTTACTGTATTTTGACACTATTAAGGTTATGAGTGATGAAGAATGACAAACTCACACAGACAAACTCTTTTAAAGCTGAATGCATTACAAGTTCAAGTGAATGCAGTGTTACAGTTAATCAACTGACTTCTGTACAAGACGTGAGGTGAGCTGTGCATTAGTGAGTTGTGTGTGCATACAGGTTGGTGCAGAGGAGATAAACTGCTGGCGATAAACACATCTAAAAAACCTGGCACACAGAGGAAGTCTGACACAGAAATACTGCCCCGGGGCAGGTCTTCCATACCATTTATCTACAAATATTACTGCTGAGCAAGTGCAAATCCTATTTCGTCTGGATTTTTGCACTCAGTATTTGGGCATTTTTGGGAAGAAGAGAGAGAAAGACGTTTTTTTTGGAAAGTAAAACTAATAACTGATGACTACAGTAGACATATTTTTTTCTGTTCGGTCCTTGCAGTTCTTAAGGACCGTAATATATTTCTTATGAAGGTACTCTAAAGTTTGAAGCATATCCATATTTGTATATTCCATATCATTTTGACCAGCTGAGTTGAGTTATGTGACTGGAATATGTGGGGAGATCGGTTGCAGTACAAATGAGAGACAGCAGGGGGCAGCGGCAAGTAAAAACAGAGTGGTGTGGAGTGTCAGAGCACCCCCTATGGGTTTTTTATAACATCCTCTGTGAGAGAAGGGAGAGAATATAAAGACAAGGGTAAAAAAAAAGGGAGGAAGAAAGAGTGTGTGGAGCAAAGTGAAGGGACACATTTAGATGGGTGGGAGGGGTCACTTTTTTCAGTAAATGTGTGTGTGGGTGTGTGTATAGTACGCATGTGTGCATGTGTCTAGTTCGCTAACACGCTTTGGGATTGTGTGTGGGTGTCTAAGACCTCGATCAATTTTTCAATGGATATACAAAAGCCAAGTCATTATGTTAATTAATTGGGCCTAAGGACTCCTACAACGTCAGTTATGCTTAGATTTCAAAATCAGTGCTCTAGTTAGTTGCCATGGAAAAGACTTTCTTATGTAAAAGAATTGGGGATTGCTGTGTAAATTCAGGAGCAGTTCAGATTGCCCCCCCCTCCCCCCCCCAAAAAAAGTACTGCATGTGTCAGTTAATACATTTTTATTTTCAGTGAATTTTGGTCTCTTAAGTAGCCAAACTGAACTGAAGTAATCTTGGTAATCATTTTTTAGCAATGTACAAATGAACATTGTCCTAAATTTTCCTTTGTATTTTTTTACTGTAACATTTATAGTTCTGTCTCCTCTTTGAGAGTTAATTTACATCAGGTTTTTGGTCTGGAGTACAGCCAAAGAAAAGATACCAGACCATTTAACCCGCAGACCACTTGTCTAAAATCTTATCATCAAGTAAACAAAACAACTAGAACCAATTAAGATTTTAAATGCTTTATATATCTGACAACCAGAACCTCAGAAATTTCAAGTACTTATAGGTGCAACTCTTTTGTGTGTATGTATGTGTGTGTGCGTGTGTGTGTGTGTGTGTGTGTGTGTGTGTGTGTGTGTATGTGTGTTTATGTAGTATGAGTGTGTGTGTCTGGCATGGAGGCAGGTGGCACTTCATCAGTTTCTGAGAGGATCACAGCCAGACAGACCCTCTTCAGACTCTCTCCTTCAATCTTGTTTCCAAACACTTAACTCATAGAGTTTTATGAGACAATGGAATATACACAGACCTTGGGAATGTTGCTATGGCGATGTGGGTGGAGCTATGCCAATGACATAGTTTGAGTGAAAAGAGGTCAATTTTCTCAGAGACATGAGCAGCAGTATGAATGGGAGAAAATTGGTATGAAAGATGCTTTTGCTTTCTGTTAACATTAACCTTTGCAAAGAAATTTGGTCGCTGAGTTTGCCTTGGTCTGTGTTTGTGTGTGCATGCGCGCGCACGTGTATGTGTGCATGTGCGCGTGTGTGTCAGCACATATGCATTAATGCATAAATTTTTCAAGATGTCCAAGCCCAACTTCCCCACCTTTCAAAGTGTGTGAAGAACATTAGGAGAGAAAATATCAGAGGAAAGAGAAACTGAAAGAAGAAAAGAAAAGCCCAGCAGCTATGGAATGAAATATGACCAGTGCTAACGGCTCCTTAATAAAGAATTTATTTCAAAAATCCAGACACCATACTATGATGGTGATCTTGTTTTTGGTTTTATGATACTTCAGAAAACAAAGGAATGACCTTTTCTTTTGAGAACTGAATGCACTATGGGTAATGTAGGCATTCATCAGTCATGGCTTTCATAAATGTTTCCCCAGGGTATACGTTCGATCAGGAAGGGCCCATACTGTACCTGTAGGCATATCAGCTCGCCTCTCAAAGCTGGGCAGTTTGTCTACAAAAGCATCATCTTCTGACATCAGACAACAACGTCAGCCAAAAGACAGGACATAGAGACAACAAAAACAAAATGAAAATAATGCAAGTATAACAACAGAAAATGGGGGAAAAAAATTAAAAGGTCCAAAAAATTTAAAATGGAAGACAATGTCACATATTTGCAGACGCACATCACAAACTGAAGGTGACGGACGGATGGGGGGGGGAGTTAAAAGATAAGACGGGACAGCAAAAGGCAAAACTCATCACACGTGAAGGGAATGTTATCGATCAAAAGCCAAACTGATTTCTACAAGACCACTCTGATTCCCACAAAGCAGCCAGCAGCAAGAAAGCAGCGCAAAAATTCTCACAGGAATAAAACGTCAAAGGAAGTTTTCTTGTGAAAATGATCAAAACCGTAAGCAAATACAGTCGATCAAACCAAGCAAACCATACTCATTACACGTGTTGACAGAAACGTGCGTCTAATGAAGACTCAAACTAATATTCAGTAGCAGAGCTAGCTAGCGAGCAAAGGGCCAACGGTACCAGACCAAAGCAAATGTGGTATGCAGAGTGCAGCTGATGGTCGATGCTTGTTTCATGAGGTGCAAATTTAGATTAATTTTGCAGTACATTTGTGCTTTACATAAGTCAAAAATATAGCAAATTTGAGGAAAAAAATCCATGCAAACACATCAAAACCTGTTTAATGATTTGGAAACATTGATCGGGTGATGGACAGCTTCTTAATTCTGTGCACAAGCTCCTAACCGAAAAAGAGTTGACCGATATGGACAAAACCTAACCATTTACTATTGCTAACAATACATATCTTGAGTACACTATACCATCTCTATAAGCAGCACAAAAGCAGAGAGAAATTTCAGCAATCTGAGAATTTGAGCAAAGACATACCGCACACAATGCCAGACAATGTCCAGTTTGTCTTGGCTTTGACTGACAGATTTGTTTACTACAATTCTGTGGTCCTACAACTGTATTTTGGACATGTAGGTGTGGACTTGATGTGGAGATGTAGACATCTCCTCTTAGTGCACAAAGCTGGGAAGGAGGGATAGAGAGGAGATGGCTGTGTTCTGTGATGAACACACCTGGCCCTGCTCAATATCAAGTTACTCCATAAATATCTAAACAGTCTTACATAACTGACTCTACCAGCGCCCCACATTACAAATACTTTAAAACTATGAAGAAATGAACTATTTCATCACAAAACAATATGGAGCCATCAAATTAAAATGACGACAGATGTCATCACCACATGTCATGTGGTCGTGTTTGAGTTACAGCGTGGGGAAACAAGATGCTTCATCATTTATCCAGAACGTATAGATGTTGAGAGGACAAGTAGTGAGATGGAAAACATCATATCAGTTTGGCAGCTTTACAGGGGCAGCAGAATACCCCTTTCTGCATTATTAGTCAAACATGCCACATCACAATTCAACTCCACATAACTCAGTTATCACAATGCACACATTAGCTTAAAGTGTCATATGGGCACACTCATATTTAACTGAAATATCCTTAGTTGTTCATTCCTTCTTAAGCAATGCTAGAAGGAATAGCAATCAGAGAAATTGAGCAAACAGAACAAATTGTCAAAGCTGAAGGTTTGACAAAGATGTTTTATGTTTAGCATTCATTCAAAGGTATTGCAAGTTAAAGGTTGCATTTAATTATTCAGACAAGATTCTCTGAAAGCTATCGAAGTTTGAAAAACACTGGGAGGACGCATAACATAACCAATACCTGCTGAACAAGGTTAAAACATATTGACAGTGACGTGGAACTGGTTGATACAGCATTTACTAATCCAACAGGACTCCATTCAGAACAATGGCCATATTGGATTCCCAGGCAGGCAAAACAGAGAACGGCATGGCGGCACAAGAGAATGTTGGGAAATGGAAGCACACCTGACACAGACACGGAGAGATCTTTACCAACGGTGGGCGTGGTGGCAGCACTCAGAGAGTTGGTGGAAGAGATGGAGGAGGTGCTCTCCGCTCGAGCCAACGGCGCAATGGGCGGGGGGCTGGAGGAGTGGACGGGAGGGCTGAAAGGCCGATTCTGGAGGGAGAGGGAGGGGAGAATAACGGGAGGTAGAAGGAGGTGAAGAGATCAAATGGGGCCAGTCATTTTGAGAATCCAATGTAATGCATGTAATCTAAGATAGAATCAATCGATATATAGTATGTTTGTGTCGAGGTTACAGATTCTTGATAAGACAGACCGCAAAGATCTACTGATACTTCTGTGGTATTGCACCCTTCAAGCTTAGTGACCCAACGCTTTTAAAATTTTAACGTAATTTCATCTATGGAAATTCAGGTCTAATGAAAACACGAGGTGCACATGAGGTGCACGTGATATTGAACTTGAATGGGTTCTCCTGATTGACGTCTGTGAGTTCACTAAAATAAGCACATACCGTATCCACTGCACCCATTTTCCCAGGCAGTTTGGGTCGTGATGGTGGGCGAGGTGGAGGAAGGGGAGGGGTGGGGCTACTGGCGGTCAAAGGCGTCGCAGGACGTGCAGGAGAGGAGGAGCCTGTGGATGAAGGACATCATGTCACTAAACTTCTCTAAAGGATACACAGCATCAAATGTTTTCAAGGACTGATGCCAATATGATCATCAGTATAGATTTGGTTGGGCATCATTTAACTCTGTATGATTTCTCTCCTGATTGCTTATTAATTAGCTACAACTGCTTTGGGATCAAGTCTCCAAAATCAACTCATATACTCGTCCAAGTCATATTTTATTTAAAACTGAACTGAGACCGGCATATTAAGAAATAGCGTGTCTTGTCGAGTGTGGCAAGTGTAATTTGGTGGCGTACAACTGTGTGGGATTTGTCACTCTGGTTGACTTGACGTGTTTTGCTGGTAGGATGGGAATGGAGTAGGGGGAATGAAAGACTCTTATTAAAGGGGAGTTTTTAGGCTTCAACCACAGTCAGGCCCATTGTTTGTCCTGACTGCTCCTGTTCCCACGGCTTTACAAAAATCTCCAATCACAACACAAATGTGTTGTATCAGTTGAGCACTCCACAAAAAAAACCCCAAAACACTCTGCTTTTTGCCTCTTCCAGTCTCTAGCAATGAGTCAGTGAATCTTCACTGTACCATATATTATATAATTTTATGATATGTTATACTGCATATAACATATTATAGCAAGCACTGTTAGTATAGTGCTTGTTACACAATTTACATCACAATTACAATAAATTACACAAGCCTGACGCTCATTCATCCCATTACACGGCAATGCTCAGAGGTTGACAGACGATCATATCATGAAAATATAAAAGCACAGAGTCCAAAGGTGATTTTGACTTTAAGATGCCGTTGGAAATCTGCTACTGAAAATTTCCCCTGTTTATTAAACGCTTATGAATGTAGCTGCTGTATTTCAAAATGAGGTCAATGAACTCATAATTGTTTGATAGAATCGATAGAGAGTCAAAAATAACAGATCATATAACAATAGCAGTTTGTCAAAGTTTGCATTTCCTACACAAGATCCTTAAACATAAAATGCCCTCACACTTCTTTGCCATTTTATTCCCTTGTCACCCTAAGCTAGTAGTGGCTAGTCCCTTTGTATTTCTGTTCCCTGTCACTCATACAGCTCCAATACAACTCCCAACAGGAAAGGGGGGGGGTAGACTACTGCATGCCTGCTCTGATACACGTGGAATCATTGACCGCTTAGTTTCGTTGGACCGTAGAGGACGTTTCCGGGAAGCCAAAACACATATTCCCCAGATCAAGTCACCGCTAAGAACCTCAGCTGTGCGGGGAGTTACTGTCGCACAAACTCCCACCTGCAAAAGTTGCCAAATTATGCTCGTGTGAACGCTCAGCCAAGCTGCCAGTGCCGCTACCAGGAACCGAAATAAAGTCCCTGTGGTCGTGGGTCATCATCTTTTTCAAATGTCATCACTTTGCAGGTCTGTGATGACAGATTTCTTAATGCAGAACTAAAGCCTAAAAATAAACACTCTATTCACCGAAATTTGTTCCATCGCAGCTGTGTATGTGTGCTCTAGTTGCTTCTTTGTGAAACCAGGAATTATTAAGAGCAGAAAGCCTACTTTTAAGAACACCACTGTAATATGAGACACAATGCAGCTGTTGTGGGCAATGAAACGTGGTGTTGCTTTTATAGGTTTAATATGTAGGGTAATGTCATGGTGGATGATTATGGCTGTGTGGTCAGACTGTGTAAAGTGAGCTCACCACTGCCACTGCCACCTGCTCCAGAGCATGGGCCTGGGGATGAGACTACTGCCCTGTATGTGGGGGGTGGTGGAGGAGGCGGCGTTGAACGGAGGCCCTGGCCTATCTCTTTGGGCGAAGAACCGCTGTCACTTGGGTCTTCCTTCGACTGGGCCTTGTCTGGGCTTTTTTTGTCCTCCTGATTGAGTACAAGAGGCGGAGGGATTGTGCGTGCATTTGTCTCCAACGAAGAGGGCGGACTTTGGGCTAAGGCTTCCTCTGTGGAGGGGCCAGGGGGAATGCATGGAGGTGTATTGTCAGCGAATGGGGCTGCATCTACTAGCTGAGATGAAGGAACAGGGTTATCTGAAGGGGGCTGGACTGAAGGAGGGAAAGGCATAGTGTCTTCTTTAGGGGGTACGGCTTTTGGAGGAGAAGGGGTACTGTCTTTGGGTAGGGGTGGAACTGTGGGAGGAGAGGGAGTGGCGTCTCTTGGTGGTTGGGTTGTGGAAGGGACAGGAGCAGGCTCTTCAGGTGGGGGCGGAGATTTCGGTAGTGTCGATGCGATTTCCTCTGCTGAAGGTGACGTTTTCGGTAACGGAGGGGCCGGCTCTCCTGGAGGCGGCGGGGATGTAGGCAGTGGGGGTGCAGGCTTTTCAGGAAGAGGGGGCCTTTCGGGTGAATCATCACCAAAGTCCACCCACTTGTCCGCAGCTTCATCCTTAGGTTGGAGGGAGTCAGCAGGACCGAAGATGTTGTCTAGGTCAGCAAGGGAAGGCTTCTCTTCAGGCTGAGCTGAGCTGTCCTCTTCTTTCAGTGCATCTGTGCCAAAAAAACATAGACACAGTGAAGGTCTGGATTATGAGATGCGATCATTAGATTATTAGATGAGACAGAGAGAGAGAGAGAGAGAGAGAGAGAGAGAGAGAGAGAGAGAGAGAGAGCGAGCGAGAGAGAGAGAGAGAGAGAGAGAAAAACACAGCCAGACAGTAAAAACATAAAGAAAACAGAGAACGAGTCAGAGAAAACGAAAGAGCATACAGAAAAGGCAACAAAACAACTGAAATCAGACAAATCAGACAGAGAAAGACAAAGGGGAAGTACAAGGAGGACACGCGCTCCGGGGACAGGGGGCCTTACCAGCAGGCTCCGCAGTGGGAGAGTCACATGGAGGAGGGGAAGTCGGCACATTCTTGGGTGGAAGCGGAGGCGGTGCTGCAATGACATTAGTGCGGCTGAGAAAAGCTTCAAATCATTCTCCCCCTAGTGGCTGGAGGTCATGCCTGCATCAGCTACCTTAATAAAAACATGACAGCCTCCATGCCCAAAGCACCATGCATAGGCAAAAACGTCATCAAGAGGCAGATGCAAAGAGAGACGGGGAGGGGCTGAGGAAATGTAATGGTTTAAAGAAAAAATTATGACAGCTATGTCGCTTAAAGTCGCTATCCATAACTCAAAACATAACACTCTGCTAAAGAATGAAAATCTTGACTCAGTCCATTAAAACTGCTGTATTACTAAATTAATTAAACACAAAACGATTTACCATGTGCTTATGAATATTTTACATGTATCTCACGAACAATACAGTCTAAGGTTACCTTAATGTTATTTCACAAGACTTAATTACATTCTACTGCGGGTTTCATGAGGACATAACGAGAAAGGATTTCAAGCAAACTGTCATTCAGAAACATCCAGCCGAGCAGGATGGCTTACAAGATGCCAGTTTGATTTGTTTTCCTATTTCATGGCTTGTGAAATCAGTGGGTAAATGGATTGTGCCAAGGGGAAAAAAATATTAATGTCACAAACATTCACAAGCGGCCATGAATTTTTCACTCAGATGATTGTTTGCTCATGAGGAACTTATAGGAGGAGTTCATGATTCCAGATGGGAGGCAATCGGTTTTTGCACGGGCGCAAGACTTACTTCCTGTGGGAAAAGGTCTTGCCAGAGAAGGGTTTGACTCAGAGAGAGGTGCACCCCAGACCTCAGGCTCAGCTACCATCACTACATTACAGAAGATGGAACAACACAAAGCCAAGGGAGAGGAATATTAGCCACATCTCAGATAATGATCCCCAGCCCTGTACTTTTTTTTTTTTACATGCCTCAGTAGCTGTTTCTTACTGTCTTTAACTCCATCTATGCCTGTGCATAAGCAATTTCTCTACTAATCCACCTCTCCCTAACCTGGAAGACCTCTGTGATCTTCATCTATGGTCTTCATCAAACTATACCTTATATTACAGAATTTTATCATAAATTATATTGAATATTACAAATTATAGCCGTACATTATAAAGAAATATCGACAGCCCATCACTAACCCCATCTCTTTCTGCCCCAGACCCCATCCATGACTGTCCCTGTCACTGTCTCCCTATGTCTTTATCCTGAGGGAGTGTCCTTCCCTGTCACCCTTTGTAGGACAGTCTCCTCCGAGCTAAATGCATGTGGATAATTTGGGGTGGCAATCCAATGATGCCTTTATTAATGCTCCGTGTTCAAAGGCTAATGACTCTCATAAGCATCTAACAACTATCAATTCACTTTAACGTTGCTTTTCTGCTTCATGTAATTCTTTTCACAGTTTCCTCATGTTCAATCCCAAATTGCCCCATGGTGAGGTATGGAGACTGTTCCCATGGGCACAGCTCCCTCTTCCATTCTACAGCTCAGTGCCAAGGTGAATATCAGTCAGGACCATGGACATTGGCAAACTGTCAATTTCCCACAGATAGCTGTCAATGGGAAACGAGCGAGACAGCCCCCCTCATCAGACAGACCGGCGGCACCTGTCAGGAGGCGCAGCCGCCTCTTGTCTTCCCCGATCAACAGCCGCAAGTCAGAGAACTAGTCTGAGAGAGAGGGAAGTGAAGATTTTGAAGTGTGCTGGTCTCCCCGTTCCCACCTGCTACCAGTCTCTGTATAAGACCAGAACACGAGGACAATGCCAGCTCACGCAGGGACCGGACTCTGAGCATCTGCACCTCTTCCATTATCAGGACCCTGCCAAAACGCACTACCACACTCCCACTCCACAGTCTTCGATATCAGCCCCTTTTGGGCGACTGCAATTGCAGTGACCGCAGTCACAGTGAGGCTGGCACGCGCCTTTTTTTTTTCAATACATGCAAATCCAGTCAGTTTTCGTTTCACACTATAAGCTTTATAACTGACTGTTAGTGATCAGCTGCAAGCAGCAGGGGCTAGCGGTCCTGGTGGATGCACCTCATGGATGCAGCTCTTGGATCATCCTGTCACAGCTGGGAAGTATAGCATGGCGGGAATTCCCAGATTTAGGAAGCATTAGGAACTGGGATGCAACTTGTGGGCGTCGATTTGATGCAGCTGAGACTCCGACAGCTTTAATGAGCTTATCAAGTGGTTGTGAGAAATCAGTGAAACTAATCAGACAAAGCAGAGTTTGCGATACACTTGGATAAAAACTTGGATAAATTTGAATAAAAAAAATATTTGCCTAATTTCAGCTTTTAGATTAAACACTTTTGCTTACACACACACACACACACGCGTGCGCACACACACACACCATCTGTTCCCATTTGTCATCGCCATACAAAACAACACTCCAACGGTTCCTCTAGAAGCGTGTGGGGGTGGCCAAAGCAAGGCTCTGTACCTTCTGTTTTTTGTTCATCAAAGGTGGTCTCCAGTGGGGGTCCGAATAAGGCCGTTGCATCCTCTGGCACGGGAGATCTCTTACTGCTGTAAAAGGGGGAGAAATTAAGGCAGATGTGGATGAGTCACACACATATACTGAAAAACCCAGTCGTTCACACTCCAGTCACACTCATTCATCTTCAACTCTTTCATTTTCATAGAGAGCTCTCACTCCATCCGACAGCCTGCCTCTCCTCCACGATACATCACGGTTCAGAGTCTCAGAACTCTGTGTGTGTGTGTGTGTATGTGTGTGTACAGAAGGATACCTGGGAGGTGCAGGTGCAGGAGTGGGAGTGTTGGGAGCTACAGCAGTCACTGCAGGAACGGAGCGACGGGGCCTAGAGATTTCTTCAGCTGGTGAGAGAAAATCAGCGTTACAGATGTGTGCATCTAAACACACTTTCCATACACGTACACACAAACACAAGATTTGCTGAAAACATTCTGAATACTTACTAGATGTATTTCTTTTCATCGTACCCTGTAACAAAAAACAAAACATTGACACATTGACTCATTTAAAACAATCCACTTTATCCCGGAGAGAGCAGAATACGCTGTTCTTTTCATCAGGCAGTGACCGAGCGAATGTGTATTTGAATGTATCTGTATCTCTGAGTCCGACAAAGTCCGGATATGAAATCCCGGTAATGTAGGAGCGTGTGATTAATATAGACATGACTTGTTACTGGCTTGGATATGTTCAAAGTTCATTCATGTATCTGCGCATCTGAATGTTTGGTTTTTGAACTTTAGAGTGGACTAAATAAAAACAACGATGACAAATCAATAAAATAAATAAAGAAAGACAAAATGCAACATAATAGAGAAAAGGGAAAAACATAAGAATTTATATTGGGAATCTCAGATTATAATTCCCTATAATTCCCATTGACACCCACATCACGCAAGAACAGGTTTTAATTTATTTAGGCTTGCCATGACACACAGCAGATTACTAATCCTCCAGAGAGAGAAACCCTCCAGGATGTACAGGGTGACCGGATTGAATTAGATTTTTTGATTATGTAATACCAATAAATTTCAACACTGGCTTCACATCAATGAAAAATTGTTGTCTTAAAATGGTATGGGTGGTGTCATAATTAATCTGATTTAACTCAATTTGTGAATCAGTCACATATTTCTAAATAACAGCTGCTAAATATTTGTCTTTTGCTTGATGTTAGAGTTGGACACAAATGTAAAACAGCATGTCTGACCAGTTATACATTCAGGAGATGAAACTGGATTAAATGACTCATAAATAAGACAGGATTTAATTACAAGACCCACCGATCCTCCTGAATTATACATATTCATAATATGTCTCATGATGAATTATTTAAGGGTAAGAAAACAGTTGCAGATGCATTCACATGCGATTTTAATTCATAAAGAAAAAAAGACCATAACAAATAAAGGGAAAAAAAGGACCTTTTTGTATTAGCAGAATGGCACGACGTATAAACGATAAAATACACTGTTCAATCAAACACCACCCATGTAAAAGTTTTTTTTTTTTTCTGTTTCCTTATGTCAGCAACAAATAACGCCTTAGGAATGCTGAGAACTGCACAAATAGATGTCCTGTCCTGCGTATGTGGGTCTCAACAGTGCTCAAAAGCACCCGCTCATCAAATACAGTGAGAGAGAGCTGAGAAGCTCTCAGCATCTTCCATATCTGCACATCTGTTAACTAATCATCCTTAATCCTGCTCATTAAAGGAGTCACTCATTTAAGTTGAATTATGGAAGTATCCCATCTGACCCCACAGAATGACAGAGAGATAGAGATAGAGAGAGAGAGAGAGAGAGAGAGAGAGTCATTAAAGATATGTCTTTAAAGGTTTTAAAGACATATCTTTATATCTATCTCCTACTCTCCTTAAGAGTAAAGATTGAAATGACATTTTGGATAGAGCAACACTTACCGGACTACGTCTCTGTGACCAGCAAAAAGGAAGAGAGAAGAGACACCTGGTCAGAAAGTGACAAATCAGTCAAACAGACTTTTTGTACTTTCCAAATCTAAATCTCTATTGACCAAACTACTGCACCCAATGAGTGATCACTTTCAGATTTATACTATATACATTATACACCTCAGTATGTATACAGTGCTAAACTACTGAAATATGCACACAGTTAGCAATGTCTAATTCCTGCACGTATCTAAAATTGTATTTCTTATATTTTTTCCCCCATAAATTGTTAAAACCACATAACAATAAGTGACCCTCTCCCTGACAGGATACAGTTAGGGTTGAATTCAGATTGACCTCTTTAAAAGCAAACTGTCAGAGTCCACATACCATTCTGTCTCTGCAGTAAAAACCATGAATATTAGTTGTGTATGGCATCAGAACATGTAAGGGACAACAGTCTATAGAACAGAGCTAATACTACATACTATAGTATGCTCAATTTAAATATTTCTATTGATATAACATAAGTGCTTGGAGAAAAAGGGGAACTGTACTGAACAACTAATTGCCTTTTTTGTTTACAAACAGAATCAGTGGCCAGAATTCTTGAGATTTTGACTCATAAGTGAGCCCACAAAAGTGTGGAAAGAGCTGTTTACGAGTGGGAACAAAATCTGGCCCAGTCCCTGTCTGCAGTAACACAACAGCAACTTCATGTCAAACACCCACATTCAGCAAAAAGAAGAAATCCTTCACACAGGGAGAATGAGAGAGAGAAAGAGCGAGAGAGAGAGAGAGAGAGGGTGGGGGTGGGGTGGGGGGGGGCGGGGCTTGAACACAAAATGTGATGTGTATACAACTCATATTAAAAGACACAGTTCACTCTTCTGGGTTGCTATGACACCCCACTGATCTAAACCCCTGAAAGCCAGACTGATCTTGTGAACTACTGGCAGACAGATTTACTGAACACAATAGAACCTTTTATACTACTAAGCCTTAATTAAATATTGTCCTTCCTGTTGTAATTGGGCACACTTGAATCGACAAGAAACATGTCCAGGGAAAGACATTTCAGCAGTCTTAATTTCAGCATGGCAAACATATATTACTACAAGATCAGCCACAGAAAATCTAAACAGAAGGAGTCGTGATCTAGTAGAAGATGGAAGGTGTCACAAAAACCTTTACAGCATCATGCTTATGACAAATGAATTAAAGTTCAACATCAAATTTCAAACCACACTCAAAAGGCTGAGTGTGTGACGAACCATTTCTATCGTGTTAGAACCACTTCTTCCTTTACTGTTATGGACAAAATGTTGTTAGGTCAGTTGTTAGGGCAATATCAAGTGTCAGACCAATTTTCCATGCTGACAATAGAAAAAAGAGAGGCCAAATCCCCACAAGGAGGAGAGCTTACCGGACTTTTCCTCTACAGAGAGCAGCATCAGAGAGAGATGGAGAGAGAGAACATGAACTACGTTAGTCTAGCTATGGAAATTAAGCATGTGTTAAGGTGTGATGACCATGAATGTACACGAATGAGATGGTGGTATATTCTGTAGTTCTGTGAAAAAGGTGTAATAAATATTAGAAAATGCACATCATGGATTCCTGATTTCAAACTGTAAAACATGCTGGTCAAACAATGCTTAATGACTGACTTTTTCAGAGCAGAGAAAAGTTTGAGCTAAACTGTGCAATAAGAAACTCCACACAAGCACATTTGAGAAGTCCACTCACACACACAGACATGTCGAATGCATAAACAGGACTGCAGACTCAGAACATTTCAACATGAGAGTGAAGGAGTTTTATGAGCATCTGACGAATGATGGTTTGTGGATAAGCAGCTAAATAAAAAACGGCTGGCCTTATCGATAAAACGTGAAAACCTGCAAACAAGCGCCTAGGCTAACCAAGCCCAGACTTTTGTGTTTTGGTTCAGCATGAATGCATCTTCAAAGATACATTTCCAAGTATTTCCATTCTTACTGACAGCCGTCTGTGCACAAACAGTTCAACACTGCCTGCTGTTATCACACTACTCTAGATCCAAAAGCAAACCAGGGCCATCATTCAGTTAGGGATAGAGACAGACAGAGAGATAGTTTGGTGGAGAGAGAGACACGGAGAGAGAGAGAGAGAGAGAGAGAGAGAGAGACAGAGAGACAGAGAGAGGTGGGGGGAGCAAGTGAGAGAATCAATAGCAGGCTATTGTAGGGTTTTGTTTTATTTTCAAGGCCTGTTAACCTCTGCTCCATCTAGCATTCTTATGAACAGATTTCATGGCCAATCTGTTGTCATGGTAGTGTAAGCATAGGTTGCTATGGCACCATAGCCAAGTACAGGACGGCCATGTGACTCATGTTTAATTCATGCTGAATGAGGAATAGCTGAAGTTCCAGTGCATTTGAATGCATAAAGGGGCCTTTTTTTGTCTTAGTGGATATGTTAACCAGCAAAGAAGAGCTCATCTAGACAAAAACAATACTCTGGCAGTGAGAACAATAAGGCGGCATTGAGTCCGGAGTAAAGGAGGCACGTATAGGGCGCTGGGAATCTGGAGATTGCCTGTCTGAACAGAAAGAAATGTAACGGTCCACTTAAGTAGAATTAATGAAATTTTAGCTGTGTGGTTGTGAGTCAGTTAGTTCTTATAGTATTACACAGGAGCTAGACCCAGTTCACTCCCTCAGCCTCTGAAATAGTCCATTCGTTTAATCCACATCAGCAAGTATTTTAACCTCCCTTTAGGATTTAAAATCATCGTTTTCCCCTACATTTAGAAAAAGGTATGTTTGAGATTATTCTGAATTTTCTTTTTTTCTGTTCTGCCACACTGTTGATTAGCACAGATATTTCTTCATCAAGTTAGCTTGACGGGGGGAGATATTCTCCCCTTGCGTGGTCTAGAAAAGCTATGACATTTGGCCTTGTTATACAGGCAAATGTGGATTTCATGCCCTTTGGGACAAGAGCTAATTATGGTTTTAAAATAGATGTTAAGATAATTATTTGCACGGAATTCCTGAGGAAAATTTGAAAAACGAATCAATATTTTGGGGGCCAGGTATCAGACGATGTATGTTAAACCTGGGGGTAAACTGTACCACAGCTGCGACATGTTTAGTTTTCGTGAGCTGAAGAACTGACTGGATAAAAAGGGTTTTTTTTGTGTGTGTGTGTGTGTGTGTGTGTGTGTGTGTGTGTGTGTGTGTGCGCTTGTGTGTGTGCGTGCGTGCGTGCGCGTGTGTGTATGTGTGTGTGGGCTGGGGTGGAGGAGGGGGGAGGGGGTGTAAATGGTACAGGGGAGATTAATAATTTAAAACGCAGGCTCTTCATATGACAGATCCTGGTCTCTTCGTCTCTCCTCCTGAAGTAGTGTGTCACTGCGCCCAGTTTCCAGGCTGAATTATTGAGCGGAGGACACAGTCATTCTCCATTGCACCTGAATAACTCAGATAAGTCAGATGCTAGAGGCTAGAACAGACCCTGTGCGTCACACAGAGGGGTAGCTACCTGACCCACACTGCACCTGCTTAACGTCACACGGGTCGGGCGGCAAGGGAACTGACATAGCTAAGTAAGAAAGCTCTATCCGCAATATGCTGAGTTACGATTCATTCTGACGCGATCTATGACCTTTTGAATCTCATATCTGTTATAATACATTGAGATGTCATCTAACGCAGAGATGCAGAAGAATGAATACTGTAATCCTGGGCTGAAGAGGCAGCTGTTCATGACATGGAGAATCCACGGGCATATACACTCTGATGCAAACCGCATCACGTGACTGTGTGCAAGTGGCGTGAATGTAGGCCGTGTGTTCTCTTCTTCTCACACACACACAAACACACACACACGTGCATGCACACATGCATTCTAACACACACATGCACACACGCACACACACACCTGCACACATGCACACACGCACACAAACACACATACGCACACACACAAACACACAGATGTGCCTTGCACATGAATGCTTTTATTTGGTTAGAAATAACCTTGGGATTAATCCACAGCCTACTTAAAATAGGTCTCTAAATAGGTCTCTATGAGAAATACACCTATAACACCACATATAGCTCCACTAACTTTGCTTTGATGATACAACAAACACAGATGGAAGACAAAATCATTACACTTGCCTTTTACAGTTCTTATATTTTGGCAAGAGGACGTGAACCCATTCATGAAGAAAAACAATTTGTGACAGACAAAGAAAATCTTTCAACGCGTCTTTTATTCCTCTAGATTCCTCAGCCAGTTGAAGAGCTGAGATGGGTTTACAGCATGTTTAGAGCCTTACTTCACCCAAGCGTAACTTTTACCAGGAAGCACAGGCCGGTCGTGACTCGTGCTCTATAGCCAACGGTGTAGAAAACTAGCTTGTGGCTTTTGTCAAAGTATAGTGCAGTAATTGAGATGACGTTGAGGTCAGGAGAGAGTCCAAACACACTGGCTGCATCTCCTCAGTGTCAGCAATTATGTAGAGAAATAATCTCAATGTTTCCTTCAATCACTGCCTTTGTGCTTATGTATAATAAAGTGGACTCAACAAGCTGCATATCGTATTATTTTACTCAGATGTGTCACAATATGTATAAAACACAAGGTGAAGGACAGAACATGTGTACACACACTGCACTTATCAGAGAGACAACGACAGAGAGAGAGAGAGAGAGAGAGAGAGAGAAAGAGGAAACAGAAATATAAGTCTAAAGACACTCAAGTCTGGACTACAAACATCCTTTTGGTCATATAACAGTACAGTATGGCAGAGGAAATGACATCATAAGACAGGGAGATATGGGAAATGCAGGGAGCACTCACCAGAGGCGAGGGAGAGAGAGCTATGTTGCCTATGGAGGCTTTTAATTCATCTACCGAAGGGGCAACAAAGTTAGCGCTGTCTGTCGGAAGGGGCTTGATCTTGATTTTAAACTTTTTCCGGTGGTCTTCTTCCTCTTCAGATTCACTGGAGGAAAAGAACTTGGATTTTGTACCTTGTGAGAGCCAGTTAAGGATAGTTTTTTGACAGTTTAGCCTTGAAACCATTTGAATTCTAAACTACGTTGGGACTATTACAATTCTATTCACAAATGAAGGAAAATTAGGTAACGTATTGTCACTAAGGAACATCATGAGACAAAGACTTAAAAGGATATCTCCATCTTCATCCTCTGGCCTTATACTATAACCTTCATCATCGACCTCAGGAGAATTCTGGAAGAAAAAAGAGTCATGTTTAAGTATTGTACCACACACCAAAACAACATTTGATCTTAAGCAGAAAGTACACACAACAATTCCAAACGCTGTAACTGGAAACGAGTTCTGCATGTTCAAAACGATTAAAACTTAATATGTACTTCCTCTCTAGCTGTGTTTTGTGAAATGTAACTTAGCGTATGATTTTAGCCTAAAATGATCCAACTAAATACAATTTGTAGTGTCCCACTGTCTGGCCAGTTCTTCAATTTAAGCGGCACACATGTAAATGTTCCCCTTCCTTCTCCTTCTCTTTTCCAGGAACAGTGAGAGTGGAAAGAGGGTGTTGGCAGAAGTAACACTTAACCCGAGATATTGTTTCAAGTAGAACTGCATTGTATGTTTGTAAAGATGGGAAAAAAATTGTTTTCTCCACATTCAACAGAGTAAACAATTTCAATATGTCAAAATGAGCATGAAATCTCACATAGCGATCCCAGTCAATCTCTCCATAGAAGCCATTGGGAGCCCCATTGGTCTTCTTCTGTGACTGTTCAGATTTAAGAAAAATTTCAATCATCTCTCAGGAAGTCAATACCTTCAGATAATGAATGAACACTAACTTTTAAGACAAACTACTTGAAGACACCACAGGGGAAATCTCAGTAAGCAGGTCAGACAGCGGTCTAATATTACATTCTGAGTTTTAAGACTAGCATGCTACTCTGCTACTCAGTACCGATTCAATTTCTTGAGGTTCCTTCAATGTGGAATTCCATGAAAGAATAAAAACATTGGAAATATAAAACATTCAAACATTATACAGTGTTAGTTCATTTTCCTCAGTTCCTACAAAAAGTGTTTAAAGCTTAAAGTAGAAAGAACTGAATAAACAGTTAAACTAGAAAAAACAAAACGAAACAAAACAAAAAAAAAATCGACAGGAGCTTAACTGATTCTTAAAAAACAAATAAATATTTAATGTGCCTTGCACACGAATGCTATAAAAGTTTAACTTTATATACTTTCACCATTCTAATTTGTATTCAAAATAGCCAGCTACTTTAGCCCTTAAAAGCATGTTGGGAATAAAAGACTGATACTTACGCCACCATCTCTGTCTGGTGACCCGCTGTGAGAGACAGAAAGAGAGTGAAAGAAACAGAGGTTGAGGGGGTCAGGGAAAGGTCTTGGTTATCCACTCAGCATGCAAACTTCTATTTCTCCAACCTCAAGTGCACCATCAATTAGCCAGTCTTTGCATTGAAACACCTCACCATGAATATCAAACAGACAGGATACGAACACACACAGACTCATTCACACACACACGCGCGCGCGCGCACACACACACTTACACACACACACACACACTTACGCACGTTGAATACACAGTCACACACTTCATTTTCAGCACAACCGGCCATTATCTATTTATCAAACTCATCTTCTTTGTCCACCAGACTGAGAAATAGAGAGTGAGAGGCAAACCTAAAGCCCCTCGATGTTAATTTGAACCATGAAAACTAAATCCATTCTGTCTGGTCAACAGAGGGGAGAGAACAGATTTAAGAAGCTTAAGCAAGAAAACACATCAAATGCTCTATTTGAGGAGCATTGTGCTACGCTATTGAGTTTGTGCTCTGTACGGTGACTGAACAGATGAACATAGCTTTCGTATTGGCATGGATGGTACAGCCCGATTTTCATCTGAGGTGCCAGTTTAGCTCATGTTTCCTAAAGACAGATTGTTGAAAAATACTCTGAAACCGTTATGTATTTCGTGCTGTCGACCAAAGTGTTGTGTTATGTGTATTTCCCATTATATACTCTAACCTCTCACACTTCACACACTGCTCAATCATTTCTTTTTTCTGTGAACGTTCCAGAGAAACCAAAGAGGTAACTTACGTAGAGTCAGTGTCTTTCTCTTTTTTCCGTATCCCAAACGCCTTCCTTGTACGTTTTTTCAATCCTGTTAAAACAAAAAGAAGAAAATGATTGAATGTAGTTAAACACAGACACACACGCACACACACACACACACCTTTGCATTTCAATACCACATGTCAGGGGTTCCTGAGAGGCGAATTGGGTCGAGGGATTGTCCACAGAGACTTGCATTCACTCTGGCCAGGTACGTAAATAAAGACAAATGACCGTGTTCCACTGGTGTTCCATGTGTTGAGTAGGTTTACTCTCATGGTTGAGTGGTAGTTGACAGTAAGGTGAATGGTTATTGACAGTCAGGTGAATAAGGTTACACTGATTGACAGTACACTGTAACTTCTTGTGTGAGAAAACGCAGGGGCTGGCTTCCCATGTGACAGAGGCAAAATAAAAGGGTGTCTTGGGTAAATAGTATGGGTAACTGGACACTCTAAACTGAGGATAAATTAAGGAAGAAAAGCCATCAATAAACCAAATATGTTTGTAAAAAGATCTGTCTTTCAAAGTAGAGGCTGCCATGTATAATTTAACACCACAGCATTTATGCTTACAGTCATATGTTAACCTTCAAAAACCTGCTGAAACTAAATCTATCAGTTTCTTAGAGGATTATAAATAGTCCATTTGGGATTTAAACCACCATTAGATCAATCATCCAGAACCAAGAACCCGTTCAGGCCTCAGGGCCAGACCTGACAGGAGTCCAAATGAGGCATTGATCTGAATGTGTTACTGTGGTTACAGGGAGTTCCGCCGCTATGGATGATTTTATTGATCTCACTAAATATTTCTCTGTATCTTCTCTGGTTATCACAACATTTGTCTGGCTGGTCCTACGCTTGAGGGCAGTGGAGCAGTTCCCAGACTTGCACTGATTTTTGTTAATTCTGTCCTTTTCATGTCACTCACACAGTCTTTCAGTCTGTCCCTTGCTCCATCTGTCTTTCTCACAGTAAGGGAAAGAGAAATGAATGGATTAGGAAAAGAGTACGAGAGGTGCACGGACAGAAGGAAAGAGAGGGAGAGGAGAAATAGTAAACTGACAAGTTGAAGAAGAAGAAGAAGAAGAAGAAGAGGAAGAAGGCAGGATGTAAGGACAGGAAAAAAAGAAAAAAAAAGACGAAGAAATCTGCAATAGAGAAGAGGAGAGGGAGTGTTCTGGCAGACGACAGACGTAGACGGATTTTGAATCGCTGCCAGCTGTCCTAATCCATCCTATTTCCAAAAGAAAAGCAAGAAACTTGTTCACAGAAAATGCACAAAGAGGCAAAGCCTTTCCCTAAACCCTACAGGCACATGCAGGGGCTCAACCCGGGCCCAAGACATCTGCCCC